>NW_022631069.1:7374495-7584495 GCF_010015895.1 Lontra canadensis
TGTCTTTCTCCGATTGACTTATTTCATTAAGCATGATACCCTCTAGTTCCATCCACGTCATCGTAAATGGCAAGATTTCATTTCTTTTGATGGCTGCATAGTATTCCATTGTGTATATATACCACATCTTCTTTATCCATTCATCTGTTCTTTTTTTAGTATGATTATCCTAGTGGGTGTGAAGTAGTATGTCATTTTGGTTTTGATTTGAAATTACAAGCAGGGGGAGCAGCAGGCAGAGGGAGACTGAGAAGCCACTCCTCTCTGTAGGGAGCCCGATGCAGGCAGGGCTCGATCCTAGGACTCTGAAATCATGACCTGAGCTGAAGGCAGATGCTTAACTGAATAAGCCATCCAGGCACCCCAATTTGCAATTTCTTAATGACTAATGACGTTGAACATGTTTTCATGTATATATTAACTACATATTTTCTTTGGAGAAATGTCTATCAAGGTTCCTTGCCCATTTTTAATTGGGTTATTGTTTTTTATTGTTGAATTATAAGAGTTCTTTATTTTTCTGGATACTAGTCTCTTATCAGATATTTGATTTGTGAATATCCCCTTTTGTGGACTGTCTTTTAACTTAGTGGGGGAGGTTGAGTTTTTCACCATTAAGTAAGTATATGATAATAGCTGTAGTTTTTTGTAGGATATTCTTTATCAAGTTCAGGAAGTTCCCCTCTATTCCTAGCTTACTAAGAATTTTCATTATGAATTGGTGTTGGATGTTGTCAAATGCTTTTTCTGTATCTATTGATATGATCATGGGAATTTTCTTTTTTAGCCTGTTGATGTAATGGATTACATTAATTGATTTTTAAATGTTGAACCAAGCTTGTATACTTGGGATAAATCCCACTTGGTCATGGTATATAAATTTTTTATACATTGTTGGACTTGATTTGTTAATATTTTGCTGAGGATATGGTTCAAAGTTTTAAATTTTGATGAATTACAATTTATATATTTTTTTCTTTCTTTGCTTGTATTCATCTACTTTTAAAACAAAACACATGAATCATCAAGTATTCTCATTAAGGACAACATATATTAAAACTCTGCATCTCAATTTCCCTTTGTGACTGTTTAAGGGGTGGAATTGACATGGAATTGACCTGAGACAGTGAGGGCGACCCTTTACTTGGACATTAGATTTCAGAGTATGGTTGAACGTTAGCCACTGATGTTGAGCATCGAGCGCCTACTAGTCAAGGATAACTAACTGTTCGGGAATTCCTCTAACCCTTGAGCTTTTAGTAGCTTTCATCCAGAAGGGGTAAAGACACAGCTGCCACAGCTGCCGATAGGATGTTACTCTCTGGGCAGCAGCATTGCCTCAGGGGTGGGTGAGAGTGAGGATAAAGGGTCAGGATGAGCAGGACCTTTGGAGTCAGATTATTGAGCACCCTAAGTGGGTTTTTGGGGAACCGGATGCTGAATGAAATTGGGAGTATGAAAGGGGACTAACATCTGTGAGAGGAAAAGGCAGGAAGCAGGGCTAACCAGGAGGAGGTCTCAGCCCATGATATAGACTGATGAGGCCTCTACCAGTCCCAGGGGGGGCTCTGGAGCAAAAGCCCCCATTGGAGCAGTTCTGTGTTAGTAGGAAAGTGTAGGGCCTTTGTACCACCATCTTGCTCAACCATTGGCTGGGGCCACTCTTTTTTGTTTTTTGTTTTTTTTTAAATTAATTAATTAATTAATTAGACAGAGAGAGATCATAAGTAGGCAGAGAGGCAGGCAGGCTGGGGCCACTCTTGAGAAGAGCATAACCATGACTCAAAATCTCACGGGTCTGGAAGGCACTAATTGCCGGAGGCCACCAGAACCGACGCTCTGGGCAGCAGTAAATATCCATGCACGCCATATACACAGATCTGAGGTTCAAATCCCAGCAACGTGTGCTCATAGGCAAGCACTCTGACTCAGTTGCCTCATCTGAAAGATGGGGAAAAGGACTTCCTTGCGGGGTTGTGGGAAGTTTGCATAAGACGAGGGTGAACACAGTGCCTGAACTCAGTAAGGTTTCTCCCTTTCCCCCAGATGGTAACTAGCCAAGGGAAAATCCTGTTCCATGGGCCCGTTCCCACCCTATACTTTTTTTTTTTTTTAAAGATTTTATTTATTTGACAGAGAGAGAGAGAGCACAACATGGGGAGGAGTAGGCAGGGGAGAAGCAGGATCCACGCTGAATAAGGAGCCCAATGTGGGGCTCCATCCCAGGACCCTGGGATCATGACCTGAGCCAAAGGCAGATGCTTGACCGACTGAGCCACCCAGGGCCCCCCTTCTCCCCTGCACCCTGCTCTTGATAAACTTATTTTTTTCTCACTTTTCGCTAGGGAATCAAGACCCTATGGCAGTTTCCAGACTCTCTGGATTTGCCTCCATGTCCAGGGCCTCCCTCATTCCTCTCCTCCCCTTTTCAGCCTGGAAACTCAAAGACCTCCATGGCTGCGGGGATCGCTGGATGATGATAGCATGAGGTGGGGTAATGCTTCCTGGAATGCACCAGAAGTAAGCGCATTGCACCATCTCTTCCAGCCGCCCTCACCCTCGAGTGGTGTGTTTCACTGAGGATTCCTGTAAGAGGAAACCATCATGTTCCTCTTTCTAAGTGCCTCGTTAAAAGCCCAAGGACAGACTCCCCCTCCTTCCCTTAAGGCCTCTGCCTGGGTGGTGAGAGGAAGAGAAAGACTAGTTCTGGGCGGGGCACTAGCCTTCATCTGGGAGCTCTAACTAGAGGGACACATGTCTCCACGGTCTGGTCACTTTCTGTGTGCCTGTCACCTGGCTCAGTTTACTGGGGAGTCTCCCCCCTTTGGAGTATAAACACACAGCAGTTTTATTTCTTCCAGTAACTGGCCCTGGCTACGCTGTGCCAGATCTCTCTTTCCTGCTGGGGAGCAGCTCCCTTAACGACGTCTTGGTCTGCTTCCATAACTTTCCAGCCACTTTCTGTTACTACAACAGTCTCGTTCCGGTAATTAAGACTCAAGCTTTTACAGTTTTAAAACTTCCACTGTAGACTTGCTTCAGAGATTGTCTTCCTTCTTCCCCTCCAGCATTAGCTACTGCAGGGCCCAGGCCGTGTGGGACAGTGCAGGGGACGGGGGCTGTGGGGCCGTGGTGACATGGGGACGTGGGGGCTGGCTTCATCTACCTCTTCTTGGTAGGCTTAGCATCTCAGGTGGAGGCTGAGAGGAGGGATGGGGAGTAAGAGGCCTCTTTGTAGGACTTACAGGGCCAGGGACGTGTCTCATATCCTTTACCTCTTCCTGATCCTTTCTGGTTCTGTTAGATGCTGGAGAGTTCACCTAACTCCCTCCATTACTGAGGACCAACCTTCCCCTTGACTCTACACCCCCCAGCTGTACCTCCCTTTGGCCTCACCACTGGTACAAGCTTCCAGGGACTCCATTCTCTGGCTTAGGCATCCGACTCTGAATTCGGCAGCAACCTGGGCAAAGCTCTGGCCCTTGCCCTTAAATTGACTTCTGTGCATCTCCACGTGGAGCCACAGGGTCTGCTGGAGTAACCGTGGCCTCAAGGGTCAGACAGACCTGGGATGGGAGAGCTGCCCCTATCCATCTTCCCAGTTAGGTTGTACCAAGTCTCCTTAAGCCCCGCTGGGTGGGCTATGGCTCTGGACCTCCTGCTTTTATAATCTCCAGGCCTGCAGAGGGTCCTAGTCTTTACAAGTATGATCCTAGACCTCAGGTACAGATGTCAAAGCTCTGCTTTTCTTTTCTACCATGGGGGTGTGGAAACCAAAGGGCATTCAACTGCAGCCCTAGGCTTCCAGGATCTTTGTGCTCTATGCCTGGGAGGCATTGGGGATTTATGCATCCTCTTTCCCTTTACATCAGGGCAGGAAGGCACCCCACCTCTTCTCCAAAAGGGGAAGAAGGCTTAGCCAGGGGTTGATTTGAGGGATTTGTGCCTCCATCAACCCTGTGTGGAGGTGGTTGGCGCCATCTGCTGGTAGCTTGCTGGTAGCTCTCCGGGGGTGCCTGGTCTTCAGGCCTGGGCTTCAAGCCCATGGTGAGAAAACATGCGAGAATTTGCCCAGCAGTATACCAGAATATCTTGTCTCTTCTCCTCTAAACTGTGTTGAAGCTGTTCTTCTTCCAGGAAGGATTCCTTTTATAAAATCCCATCAGACTGAAATTGTCCTCTACTGTGTCCTGCCTCAGCTCTCAGGCTCTCGGTGGGTAGCCCGTTGAATTCATGTCTTGACCAGTTTTTGTGTGTTCCAGGAGTAGCTGGTATTCGCCGCACTCTTGCCAGGGACCATCTCCTGTCCCAGGTTCATCACAGACTTCATTTCATTCGGTCCTTGCGCTCCAAGCCAAGGAGCTCAGTGCTATTCTTATGCCCACTTTACAGATGAGAAAACTCAACAGGAAGAAACATGTTTATAGCTTCGCTAAGATTTATAGCCCGAAAGTGATGCCAACAAGCAATCTAAATCCCAAGCGCCACCCTCTATCGATATTCTGTTTTGCCTGCTTGGTTTGATACCGTGGTGCTGTGACCCCCTCCGCCTTCCTCACCCCCAAAGTCTTAAGTGAGTACTTGCAGATCAGTGTGAAGTACTTCCCAGAATAAGTTTGTTTGGACTAACAGCATCCGTCCAGCTGGGGCCGGTGCAAGAGCTGAACCAGCCATGGGAAGGTTGTGACTGACTTGTAGGCAGGCCAAGCTCCGTGGTCCTGTTGAAGGCAACAGCGCGGAGCCTTTGGTCAGAAGGTGAAGCTCTTCATCGAAGCCCTCCTCTCATATCTTTAGATTAATTTCTTCCTGGGGAGGCCCGGGGTCTTGGCCACATATCCAGAATAGTCAACCTGAGCGCTTCTTTCCTCCTAGAAAATGAGACTCTATTACCTGTGTAGTACATTTACTTCTGCTGTCTCCTGGAGGCTTGGAACCACTCTGAGTAGAAAGGTATTACTGTCACTCTCATTTAATGGGTAAGGAAACTGAGGCACAGAGGTGGGAGGCTTGCCTGAGGTTTTGCGGCTTATATGTGCTGGAATGGGGACCTGGACCCGAATCTCCTGTGTCCATTCTGTCTTGCTGAGGGCTGGCTGATCCTCAGTGCCCTTCACCAGAGACCCTCAAGCTCCTGATCCCTTGCTGTGGATTCTCTGATCGCCATGGGTGTTGTCTTCCCTCCCCGTTAGTCATGTCCATGCCCCTTGCTCCTGTCTCATCCGGCCTCCTCTCACTGGCCTCCCCCACAGCCTCCCTGCCTCTCCCAGGGCCTGGCAGTGCCTCTCCGGGTAGGGGGACAGGGTCTTGAAGCCTCTGACTGACACCCCCACACCCCTAGAGGGGCTGCTTGCTGCCTTTATCAGCTCTAGTCACAGTGGATGTTATTTATTGTCAGATAAATGTATTTCCAAATAAAACAGAAAATGAACAAATAACCGCAGTGACAGAGCCGTAAAAAACCCCGCGGGCTCGCTCACTTGAAGAAAAGCCTGCACAACTAATTAACCCGGGCAGGACTCCGTGGTGTTTGGAAACAAGCTTGGAATTAATACTGCCCTTCTCAGCTGCCGGAGCCAGCCTCTAAATCTTTATTGGGCAGCAGCAAGAGAGAGAGAGAGACCCAGAGAGTTAGAGAGACAGAGAGAGGCCAAGATGGAAGTGTAGACAGAGAAACGGAGCAAGATAAACAGTTATCCATCTGCCTCCATGCCCAGATACATCATCTTAGCTAGACCTGGGATGCGAGGAAGACAGACAGACTGCGTTTCTCCTTACAGTGAGAGGCAAGGGGAGAAAAAAGAGCCTTTGTCTAGCTCAGAGCACATCTTGTTTCTAGACCACTGAAGTCAGAAATCAGAAGCTTCTGGGCTAGAAGGGGCTGATGAAAAGTCAGTGGTTTTAAAGTTATTTTTAGCAGCAAAACCTTTTTTGGAAATAAAGGCACAAGAAGTGCCATCTTTAGAGTGGCTCCACGCAGAGCATGCCTTCGGAGCACGCCTTCGGAGCACGCCGTCGGGACACTTCATCTGGGCACGTCATCGGAGCACGTCATCGGGGCACGTCATTGGAGCACGCCATCGGAGCACGTTATAGAAACACGTCATCAGAGCACGCCATCAGAGCATGTGGCTTCTAGCTGTCCCCGCCCCTCCTCTCTGCAGGGCAGGCAGCATCCTGGGGACCCTTGGGCTCTGGAGAGCACTGCTGTGGGACTGAAGCCGCCTTGGCCTCTGTGTGGCCGGGCTCTGGAATGCCCCTGGTTCTTCACAGGATTCAGGCTGAGCCTAATTTGGGAGGCACCTGAAGGGATAGTAGGGTAGGGAGGAGCCACCTGCTGAAGGAGGTGGGTTCCCCAAGGGTACCTCTACTCTCTCGCCCTTGAACCTGTTGGGTTCTTGAATTCCGATGTTTACTTTCCCAGGGGACCTTCCTTGGCAGGAGCCGGGCAACTGGCTTGTTGAACTTCAGTGATGGAGTCTCAGTGGGCAAACTTCATGAGTCATTACCTGACTCTGACTTGGCTTCAGAGAGGCTCTGTATAGCACTACATGAAGTTTAGGAGGGGGAACCGGGAGTATGAGGAGGACACCTCCTTTCTCTGGAAGAATGTGGAAGGTGGCTGGAAGGGGACTTTCCAAGAGACCATCCAGGTATGCCCTGTAGAAGACTGCTCATCTACAGGGAAGTCAGCCTACCTGTGTTTTTTCCCCTCATCCAGGAAGGTGAGGCAGTGGCCTGAGGCTGGAACCATCCAGTTGTGTTTCTCTGGGGTGGGGGGGTTGTTTGGTATTCTCTGGGAGGTTGCCACTTGGCTTCTGGAGGCCCTATTCTCAGCATTAAGAGGGGGAAAAACCCGGAGGCCAGGTGGACGGGCCTCTCTTGGAGTCAGCGGTAGGTGGGGGAAAAGGATGGAGGCAGAGAGATCAGCACTGTGTTTGGAGCTTTCCCATCTCTGATTAACCCTGAATGCCCTTTGCTCAGGCCTAGACAACAAGGGGGCACAGTTAGGAGGAGAAAACACAAATCAAGAAGTAATGCTTTTTTTGAAGGAGAAATTATAAATTGCAATTTAATCACATAATCACTTTGACACTCTCAAGCAAGCTAATTTCTTCCCTTGCCTCATTTCATCCACTCGGTGAGATGAATCTTAATGAATAATGTCCTATGAATATTTAATTTTTGATCAATTTGAATTTTCTCTGGCATACCTGGAGACATAAATCAGCTCCTTCTACCCAGCAGAGTGAATTTGGACAGCGGTTTGTGTGGATCTCTGTCCATGGCCACAGAAGTGGCTTGCCTGAAGGTTTGGGCTTCTCATTTACCACCATCTCAATATCATGATCCAATGTCCCTGAATACCTTCCCTGACCTGGGTTGTCTATACCACCCTGCCAGCAGACGCCTGAAGCCTGTGACTTTCCAAGCAGACAAGATGGATTTGCAGAGGGCTTCCCACAGGCGCTCTCTTTTTCCATCCTTTTTTCTTCAGAGACTTAAAGAAACCTCCCTGCTGATACTGACTTTCTCCTTCCTGACCCCTGGGGACAAGGGTTATCATTCAAAAGGCAGTCTTCTGTAAAGGCAACATTAAGAGAAGTACATTTCTAAGCTGTTTGGGAAGGGTTCTTTCATGAGATAATACTTGATAATTGTACAGAGCTTTGCAGTTTGCAGAGCGACCTCATGTGCGTCTTTTGTTTTCACGTGTTAACACATCCCTGTGTTTTTACCTCTCTTTCCTAACTGGGAGGTTAGGGAATGGGGCTGAAGAGAGCTCTTTCTTACTTTGGGTCAGGAAGGTAAGTAAAGGAGCTCCCACCCTGGTAGGACTGCTAAGTTAAAATCCAGGAAAATGGGGCCAAACTGAGCTGTCTGTACAAAGGAGAGATTGAGTACTGGGGACTGGGATCTGGAGGAAAAAATTGGAGGATCCTTAATAGGCAAGCTAGGAGGTGGGCTCAGTAATGAGTCAAGGACAGTGATGGTACTTTTTAAGGAAATAATTGCTTCAAGGGGATAGATAACATGTTTATAATGTATTTCGAATGTATATCCATATCCTGAAAGTTTTGTTTTTCTGATGCTCTCCATCCATGAAAACAATGAGAGTTAGTGCTCCAGGAAGGGAAGGAACCACCTAGAACAAAGAGGTCATTTCTTAGCTTTAAATCTTAGAGGCAACTTCCTGTCTTTGAGTCCATTAGGACCCAACAGTCTTGAAAGTAAGGTTTCATATACAAGGAAAATAAATTTTTAAATTTATTATGCTTCCAATAATATGATCATAGAATTTCCTTATGAACAATAGGGTAGAGGTAATTTAGACCATGATGTGAGGAAGTCTCTTGAGAAGCTGAGGGGATGTGAAGGAAGAAGAGAAAAATGGAGGTTGGATAGCAGAGTCAGAATCCAGTATTTTCATTTTCTACTCTCACGGACCAAGATATTGGACACTGTCTGAACATTCCAGTTTCGACATTCTTCAGTTGTGTGTGTTAGTGTGTCATCTTGGATGACAAGTCAGTCAGGGTTAGTTGTGAGCCAATGGAGGAACCGGACCAGATGACCAACCCAATGCAGAGGTCAGCTTTGACCAGAGGTTAGATCTCCTCTCCCTTTACAAGACCAAGTCAACTCCACCATCTACCTAGCTACCATTAAGGAAGAGTCAGGGTGGTGGTGGTGTGTTGGAGGAGAAAATCTGGAAGCCTGAATCATTTGCTCTGAAGAGATGGAGCCATCCAAAGAGATGTTTATGTCAGTACCAATAATTTCCAAGATTAGCTCCTTGTTTTAACCTAAGTTTCTAGAATACAGAACTTGAGCAAAGTTTATATGCTAAAGCTTTACTGAATAGTGCAGCCCTAGTGCAGCAAGAATAAGGGGAAAAAGGAAAGTGAGGTGGGGAAGGAGAGAAGGCATTACTGAGCTAGCTACAGCTTCACAAGAAAACCCCGTTGACTGTTCAGACTGTTTAGACAAAAGGGCCCTCTTCCAGATGGGCCCTTTGTGTGGCAACCACCACACCTCACTACACCTCAGAGTAGTCAGTGGATGGTTTGGATTTATTTACTGTTTTTAACTCTTTCCTATCTTTTAATGGTCAACATTTGCTTCTACTGCACTATGAGATTGTACTCTTTGGTCCCTCTGAGATTTTGAAGAAGGAGGAGATTCCATGACTATGATGTGGCTCTTTGTGGTAGTTTAAAAATATGTCTACAGATGCTTTCATACTCTACTCAGGAAGTAGAGCCCAATTCCTTTCCATGTAAGTAAGGGCTGGTCTTGGTGTCTTATTTCTAACAAATGAAAAAAAGTGAAAATAGCAATGCATGATTTTTTCAGAGAGTAGGTCATAAAAGACATTGTATCTTCCTCCTTGCTCTTAAATTACTTGCTCTGAGAGAAGCCAGCTTCCATGTTGTGAGGATACTCAAGTAGCCTATGGAGAGGCCTACACAGTAAGGATCTAAAGCCTCCTGCCAATAGTCATGAAAGTGAGCCATCTTGGAAGTGGATCTCTAGTTTACAACTTGAAACTGAAGTGTAGTCAAGCATTCAGTGACTGCAGTTCCTGTCAACATCTTGACTCTCATTTCATGAGAGACCATTGGCCAGACCTCCCAATTAAGCCACTTTAGATTGTTGACCCACAGAAACTGTGAGATAATATATATTTGTTACTTTGAGCCCCTAGTTTTGAAGTAATTTGTTACAAAGCAATAGTAAAAATAGACCTTTTATCAGAGTCTGGAAGTGGGAAGAGGAACCAGAATCTTCATCACTCTTATGGAATCAGATCTGAACACCAGAGCTGCTGTAACTCCTGCCATGGTAAGCAACTGGAGCGTCCGCTGAAGCCCTTACTTTGGAGAAGGCTGAGGTAGCTAGCAGTGTTAGGAGATGAGGTAGAGGGAGCAGTGGCTGGGACGATCCACTGAGCATATGGCTGGTTGGGAGAGGCAAGGAGAGCCAAGCAAATCTAGGGAGACCATATACAGGGTCTGATGCACTGGGTTCCTATTCCTTGTTCTACACTTCCCACTCAGAGTCTCCAGAAGCACAATTAAGCATGTTACAGAAAAATAAAGAAGCCACAAATGTTTTCCATATCTGCATGATAGCATGAATAGAATGGAGACAACTGTTTTTGTTAAAATAATAAATTCCTATTGCAAAAATTTTAAAACAATGTGGAAAATGCACAAAGGACAAAGCAAGCACCACCCAACAATCCATGATCCAGAGAGAACACTGTTATATAACTTAATTTTTCACACTCACTCCTTATGTTGCCATTTTCCTTTGCCAATAAATATACTTATCTTTTCATCAAATATAATGGACTAGATGTTCCATGAAACTCCTTCAGGGACAATATGCCCCAAGTGATGGAATATATATATATTTCCTCCCCCTTTAAAAACGTATGAGGGCATACCTGAGTTGGCACAAAATAAAGGGAATTTCTTAGAGATAAAAACCAAAAAACCCAAACCAAAAAAACCAAACCCACAAAAAAACCAAAACCCCCAAACCTGTGAATTTAGAATTAGTCTTTGTCTTGGAGCTTATTTGGGGTTTAATAGGTAATGTGGGCCATATACATGACAGATAGCAGTTAGAGCACAGAGCCTAAGCAGGCTGGATTCTTACACAAAGTTGGGAATCCAGATAGGTGAAACTCCCAGTTGGTGAATTAGAAAAAACACAGTCTACAGAAAAAAGATAGTTGATGAAGAAATTGTTTGTCATCCTTGACTCTAATGGGAAAGAAGAAAAAAACATAAAGATAAGTGTTTTCTGGGAGAAACCTGAATTCATCCAAAATCACATCCTGAAAACTTGAAGTGTCCTGGATTGGTGAGATACCCAGGACTTGGAAAGAACATATGTTAAAGTTTGGCCTCAGAGAATTCTACAGAAAAAGTTCCAAGGGACATGGACTTCACAATCAACATTCAACAGACACATGAGGAAATAAACTATCCTGAATGAGACTCAGTATAAATCTACAAATTCCTTGAAGATTATAATGACCTGCACTTATTCAATATACAATATGAAATACATATGTTTAATTTCTTTATGAAATAAAAGAGTATCGGAAGTATGAGGGAACAGAAAGCTATTAGAATACCCTAATCAGATGTAAAAGAGAACCAAATACAACTTTTAGAAGATAAAAATAGTAATCATTAAAATGATTACTAATAATTACTAACTAATGGATGTGATAACAAATTAGACACAGCAAAAGAAAGAATTAGTGATCTGGAAGTTTCTCTGAAGCATGGCCTAGAATACAAGAGAAAGACAAAGAGATGAAAGAGATAGGAGATATAAAGGACAGAGGAAATACAACATACTTATAATTGAAAAGATGGCAGAGAAAATGGAAGTATTAAAAAAGATAATGACTGACAAATTTCCAGTCCTGATGAGAAATACCAGTCCTCAGTTTCAACAAGCCCAGTGAATCCAAATCAGGATGAAGGAAAAGAAGCCCTCGTTTTGTAGAAAAACTGAACAGTGAAGACAAATAGAGGATCCTACAAATAGAAAGCTAGATTACCTACAAAGTAATGAGCACTTGACCCACAGCTTATTTTTCAACAGTATCTACAGAAGCCAGAAGACTATGGAATGATAACTTTGAAGTGCTAAGTAGAAATGTGCTAGAATTCTACCACCACTAAAATGACCTCTTAAACATGAAGGCAAAATAAAGGCAGTTTAAAAATGTTTTAAAAACAAAAGTGATACAATTAACTGTCAAGACACACTTACTGAAGGAACTTATACAAATATACGCCAGGAAGAAGAAAATGATCGCTGCAGGTTTGAAATACAAGAAGGAATGGTGGAAACAAAAAACGGTAAATATATACATAAATATTGATTATATTTAATAATAGTTATCCAACTTGTGAGGCAAAAAATCAAGTAAGAACTAAAATCTTGGAAAGATGAACAAAAATTTACCATATGTGGATAGAGATTGAAAATAGGAAAAATGAAACTTCAATTTTTTGAAAAAGATTTTATTTATTTGAGAGAGAGGGAGATAGAGAGCATGAGTAGGGGGAGGGACAGAAAGAGAGGGAGAAGCAGGCTCCCCACTGAGCAGGGAACCTGATGCAGAGCTCAATCCCAGGACCTTGGGATTATGACCTGAGCCAAAAGCAGGTGTTTAACTGGCTGACCCACACAGGCGCCTTTCCTTTTTTTAAGAGATACATAGATGATGTGCTATGGTGAGGGCTGGGGAATGTGTAAGCCTGATGATTCACGGACGTGTACCCCTGGGGCAAATAATACATTATATGTTAATTAAAAAAAAGAGATGCATAAATGTGTGATAAAATGATGGAGGAGAGGAAAGGAATGATTAGTACAAAATTTGGGGTAGTGGTTTACTGGAGTAGGATTGGTTCCGGCACGCGGGAGGCTCTGAAGATGTCGTGAATATTCTTTTTTTTTTTCTTTTCTTGGGGGGCAGTTAAGAATACTATGTATATTTATTTCAACAAACTTTTTTTTTTTTTTTTTTTTTTTTTTTTAGTATTGTTGACACACAGTGTTGTAACAGTTTCAGGCATACAGCATGAATCTAATAGGGCTGGATATTTGGCTGTGTATTTTTTATGATCCTTAAAATATAAATCTCTATTATACATAGTTTTTGGAATAAATATAAATGATGTTGTGATGACCATTGTTCTAACATGTCTCTTTTCATACACCTTCAGGTAAATTCCTGTTGAGAGAAAAGTTGAGGACAGCAAGTTTTCTTTGAAACTTACTGCCAATTTCTCCTCCTGTCCCCCCCTGCAAAAGGGTGCCCCCACTTCTACTTCTACCAGCAGTGCATAAAAGGGCCCATTTCCCCACGCCATAGGGTCACTGCGTTCTGTACCTTTTCTCTAAAATGTACTCTTATCTCTGTCAGCATGGTGAGCTGATTGTATGTGATGAGATAGGAATGTTATGAACAGTTTATGGTGGAGGTGGTAACTTTAACCCCATTTTACAGCCAATCCAACTGAGAATCACTGAGATTGTGTGACTGGCCCAGTCTCATCCCATAACCCAGGCTCCTGACTGCATGCTTAGTTCAGTGGTCTTTTTACTACATCCCACTGGTGGCCAAACTCCATGGAACCTTTGTGTTGGAGCGGTCTAGTTCAGTCAAGCCAGAAAAGAAGGCAGGGAGAGCATGTGCTTTGTGGGGTGCCCACTCATGGACACAGTGGAGTAGGGCTGAGGGAGAGAAACTGTCAGCATTTCTATCCTCAAATCTGAGACCCACTGCCTTCCTTGGTCCTTGTTCCTTAAGCCCCAAATTCTGAACTTTGGAGACAGAGGGCTGGAGGCTTATTTAACTAACCCAGTGTCTGGCACATGAAAAATGCTCACTAAATATTTGTTGGCTCTTGAATAAATGCTAGTTGATATTTTTGTCATAAAATGTGGAGGGAGACCTGTCCTTCTGGCTCAGCCAGCTTTCTTTCTCTGCATGAAGTGAGTCTGAGCCAGGGCAGGAGAAGGGATGAGTTGACCTTCCAAGTCCCTTCCTGCTGGAAAGACAAGGATTGTCTTGTGCAGGCCGTGTGGAGGTCTGCTCCCTCCCAGATGCATTGCTCCAAGGGATTAGCGGGAAGATTGGCAGGCCTAGTGGCAATAGGAGTTTAATGTTCTGGAAACCCTGTCTTTTTCCTTTTCTCGGAGGTTTTCCCTGGTGAGAGAGGGAAAGGTCTTGCAGCTTACCAGGAAGACAAAGATGAGACCCAGGAGTTTTACCATCAGAAACTGGAATTTATCACTGTGACACCAAGCCCAGGCCAGGCTGCGTTTGGGGTGAGGTTGGGGGAGAAGTAGCAGGCTGTGGGTAGGGAACTGTTGTCCTGCCCTGGGGACTTATGTCCCTGTTCAAGCTTGGAGACCCAGCCATGACCCTGAGATTTGACCAATTCCATCCCCAGGGTCCACTCAACCCAAGGTAGGCCAGGACACCTTAGGCTCCTGGCCTCTGGCTGTAGCAAATGGAATCACTGTGTCCTACAGCTCCAAGCTGGTAGCTAGCATCCTCGGCGGGTCCTAAGTTCTTGGTGCCCGTTAAAGCAAACTTGATATAAATACAAGAGCCAACAGACCTGGGTCGAAGTCCTGCCTCAGTTCTTCTGTATGAGCTGTTTGATACTGGTGAAGTGTGTCTCCCTAGGAGCCTCTCTGGTCCTCCTCTGAGAATAGGAGTGCCTATTGAGAGCCTTGAACAAATACCTAAGGCTCTCTCTATCTTGGTTCCTTCCCCTGTAGGAGGAGGATAACAGTAACACACACTTTATAGGATCATTGTCATAATTAAATGAGTTAACAGTTATAAAATGTTAAGTTACCCCTGGCACATTATGAGTACTATACAAATTGTTTGTTTTGATCAAGGCCCCCTCCCCCCTCTTCCCCTGCCTCCCTTCCCTCCTGCCCCTATGTATTGTTTGCTAGGCTATAAGATCTGGTTTGGGTCTTGATTTCCTGATTTGTAATCTGTGCTTCTAGGAGTCACCCTTCTTGTCTGGGGCCCCAGCTCTTAACTCAGCCTCACCATGTCCTTCCACTTGGGATTACAGGCTGCCACCAAGAGCCCCGCCTAGATGGATGCTTCCAGGACCCTGCTGACATCTTTATGATTCTAATCACTGTCTTTGCCCAAAGACCTTTGCTGCCTACCCATGCCTCCCTCAGAGCTCCAGTGCTGCCCTCTGCTCCGTGCTTTCCTGGTTTCCTTTCCTTCTTTCCTAGCCAGAGCTGCCAGGCTTCCAGCAGGCCCCAAGGCAAAGTCCATCCAAGGCACAGCAGTGTCTCCCTGGGTTGGCTTGCATCTCTCATGGCCCAGGGATAGACAAGGACCAAGAGCTTCCTGGTTTTCAGTCTGTCATTTCATCCAGACACTTCTCCTTGCTAGGTATAGGAATCCTTTCTGGGGACCTCAGGTTTTTTTTTAAGGTAGCCTACCTCATTGCTGACTAGCTCTATTGAACAACAACAAAGCACTTAGTAAGAATAATAATAATAGCAGCTATCGTTTATTGAGTGCTTACTATATGTCAGGTTGCTATACATATATCATCTTTGATTTTTACAGAAACCTGGAAGTATAGGCTTTATTATCTCCATTTTACAGATGTGGAAAATGAGTCCTAGAGCAGAGAAGTGATTGCCTAGAAGTGCAGCGGGGAGGTAAACCTGCTTTGCTCCCATCCAAAGTCAGTGCTGTGCGGTCTGCACCACACCGCTGCCACGAGCTGCCCCTGCCTGTCTCCTCCACCGCTGGAGGAGGCAATACACAATCTGTCTTCCCTCTTGCACATGTTTGTCTTTAATGTAGTTGAGAAAACTGTCATTTCACTTTTAACTTTTGTCCTCTTCCGGCTAAATAGCCTCAACCATTTGTTAAATCATACGACATTATTTCTGGGCATCTCAACATCTTGGCCTTCCACTTCTGGAGATGCTTGTTGGTTAATGTCTTCGTGGTGTGTTGTATTCTGTGTCCCAGATTCATAATCTCTCTTGGCAGTGTACTGCCGTGGTTTAAGAGCACATGATTTGCAGTGAGGCTGCCCCTGGTTCAAATACTGGCTCCGCCCCATTTCCCTAGCTTCGTGATTGGGGCAGATTATAGTTTCCAAAGGTGTTGTGCCATCCACATCTTCTTGCAGTGAGATGACACTCTGCCCACTGAGTGGTGGGGTATGTATTCTTTCCCTGTGAACCTGGGCAGAACTTTGGGACCGCCATGACCAATACAAGATGGCAGAAGTGGTGCTATGAGGCTTCGGAGGCTAGGAAATAAAAATGCCATGTGCTTTCATCTTGTTCTCTTTGGAATTCAGGGTCCTTCTCTGAAGAAGCTCCAACTGACCCAACTGGAGAGATGGAAGAGGCCACTTGCAGGTGTTCTGGCTGCTAGCCCAGTTGAAGTCCAAGACCACAGCCAACATTGACCACTGGACATATACATGTCAGGAGGAGTCTTTGAGAGGAGTCTATCCCTAACCACCATCTGACCTCAGCTTCACAAGTGACCTCAAGCAAACATTACCCAATGGAGCCCAGTCAAACCCCAGAATAAAATTACTGTTTGAAGACACTAAGTTTAGGGGTGACTCATTATGTGCCACAAGCAGAACTGTGATCTTAAGTTTCGCTCAATCTCCCTCAGCCTTAGTTTCTTCATCTGTGAGATGGAGACTATGAAATCTACCTTAGAGGATTATTATGAGAATTGAAAGACAATGGATATAAAATATTTAGCACATGCTTGCTGCATAATAATTGTGCACCAGGTAATGACTTATGATTAATGATGACTTATGATTAACGACTTCAAAGAATTAGTGAGGTTGGGAGAGGACCTGACTGAGACCTTAGAACCAGGTAGAGAGAGAAGATTGGGGAACTGAGTTTGTACTGGGGCAACCTCTGGTGAAGAAGGGAAGGGAGTCAAGCCATAGGTTCCAACTGAGCAGTGAGTTGTGACAAGATTCAGGCAGTGTGTAGGGTGAAAGACACCCTAGCCGCCCCCCCCACCCGCCCAATGTGGGAGGCTTTCCTCCTGGGCATGCATGGTGTGTGTGAAACAACAGCATTAAGACCAGAGGTGAGAGCCAAGACCTTGGTGCCACCTGGAGCTGGTTTTTTTTTTCCCCGAGCGACTGAGCAGAGCTGATTGACCACAACAAACCTCTGAGGCAACAGGGGTTTATGGGAGTATTCCAGATATTCAAGAAAGGTACAGCCTTCTGGAGCAAGTATCTAAAGATTCAGGCAGCCACAAACTCTTAAATCTTTAAAAGCAAAACTAACCTCCTCCCACCACCCACGAAAAGCCCACCACCACCGAGCCCCATACTGCACCTCTGCAAAGAATACAGATGCTAGTTGTAGAAAAATTCTATGATATAAGAAGCAAAAAGAGCAAAACAAAAATTGCCCCCATTCCTATAGCCCAGAGATAACCCCGGGGAGCGTCTTGCTGTGCACATAGCCTTCTGGACGGCATATAGAAGTAGAGCCGTACTGTGCATTCTGTTTGGTAACCTGCTTTTATCGTCTAATGATGTGGCCTGGACTGCTTTCCATGTTAGGAAATATGCATCTGCAGTTCTGAGCTTTTCAAACTGGGAACATGTAGTCATTCATCAGGGGTTCTGCAAAGCTGAAGGAAAACCGTGGTTCATCACTCTAGCATCAATTTCACTCAGTGGTAAGTCACTTAAAATATTATTTTTACATTAAAACAAACCCAGATATAGTATGGAGGAGAGTACAAAATTTGCATGAATTTTTAGGAGCTGTGAGACTTCAAAGAAATATCCTGCTCACCTCATTCTTCTGTGCCAACATTTTTTTTGTGGCAGACAGGATTAAATTGTGGGGATCAGTTGAATGGGCTGAGGAAGAGGCGGGGTGAAGCAATGTGACAGTTCAGGGGCAGGAGGGCACCCAAGGCCCTTCCCTGAGCACAAAATCCCTTGCCTGATAGGAAGTGAGATGATCTTAGCAATGTGGGTAAGTTCGTGTCATGGCTTGAACTCTAGAGCCTAGTCCCAGTGGGTGTCTTAATTCCAATCTACGCGACCCCTCCTGACCTGATGGCATAGAATAGTCGAAGGCTGAGGTGCATCAGGGGAGGGACAATGTGGCTGTATGTAACATGGTACTCAGAATTGACCCAGCAATTTCAGATGTGGTCTGAACTGTGCACAGCTCTTTTATTTCTACCCCAGCTCTGCTATTAGCAAATTAATGTGACCATAGACGATTTCCTTAACCTCTCTCTACTTCAGTTTTATCAGCCATGAACTTGTGATAAAAGTAGCAGCTCATAGGGTTGTCGAGGGCATAAAATGGGTAAAGCTCGATACTTAGAGTATCACTTGGGACAGAGTAAGTGTTCAATACATGTTAATTATTATTATTGTGTCATCTATGATTGCATAAGCTTCTCATGGTAAATGTGTCCCACTCTGGTTTCAAATTGAGCTTGTGGCTAATTAAAACTCTTGGGTCTTTTCCTTTGGAATTGTTATCAAGCTTATATTCTCTGTGCTGTTATTAGTTTTTAATTGCATGGATTATTAATGTTCATTTTCTTGATTCTGGTCCATTGTTTTATGCTGTGGTGTTATCCAACAACTAAGTCATCCTTTCCAAAGTGAATTGGGTTTCTGGTTCTAATGACATTTATAATTTTGGCATCTCCATTTTATAGATGACAAAACTGAGGGAAGGGAATTATTACTTACTGAGTGTGCCCTTTGTGCCAGACATTGGGATAAGCACTTTGCAGAGAGGATCTCAGTTAATTCCCAGAACAATCTACAGAGGCAGGATTTATTACTCATTTTAACAGATACAGAAAATACAGCTCAGAATGGTTAAGGAGATTGTCCAAGTTTACCCAGCTGGTTCAGGTTTTTCCCTTAGATCATCAGTGTTTGGGGTCCTCTATAAACTTAAACAACATGTTTCTATTCAAGCTGTTGAAGTAGATGTTTATAGGACAAAGGTAAGGGCAGAGACAAATCACTGGAGAATCTTTTCTGGGTAGATCGATAACTCTCACGTCAGTTCTGGAATCAATACTCTTTGTATAGGATCATTCGATCACTGAAATTGAAATCAGTTGCTGCTATTGAAAACTGAGGTCTAGAGCTTCTAAAGAAGTCATAAGGAAATCTCCTTCCATTGCATCTTTAAGGGAAGGACCCTCATTCTCCTGGCAATTTCTTTGTCCCCTTTCAGCCAGAGTTTGGATACTTACAGAGTCATGGGTCCCAAATCAATCCCAGAACACGTTCCTTTTCACGCTCAGTGTGAGAAGCTTTCCAGAGCATTTTGGAAACAAGTGTCTGTCTTTATCTATCTATACTCTTGCTATTGATTAAAGCCGGAAGCTGAAGCACCAGGAGCCCAGACTATAGTTACAGGATGGCTGATAAGAGGGAAGAGAATCGATAACAGTGGCCAGACCCAAAGAAACTGACCCCTTCTTCCCCCATTCAAATGTAGACTTGACAGGAGAACAGTCAGGTCAAGAGAAGAGGAGGGGGATTAGTCTAATGCAAAGTTCTCCCAGGATGGTCTCTGCTCCATTTTGGGTAGAAAGAAGCTGCGGAGTAGGTGGTGGCGTGGAGGCTGAGCCCATGGGCTCTGGACCTCTATCCCGGGGGTCTGGAGGCTGTGGCAGGAATGGCGCTTTTCTCTAGACAATAGGGATGAGGAAATAGTATGACCCAAGCCCTGGACACCCTGATGAACACTCTGGTCCACATGGATTGGAGAGACCTCCAGAAGAATGAGAGAAGGGGAGTCGGGAGAGGGTACCCCTGATTCTTCACGAGGGAATGAGGGTCCTATCTGGAGTTGTCCCCAAACTCCCCCATTCCCATCTCTGTGGCTACACAGAGGCAGGCATAGTACAGCGGAATGTTTGGACCTGGAATGACCTCGATCTTCCACCTCCTCCATTTGAACCTTCTGGAGTTGGGACAAATAGGGTACCAGCTCTGTGTCTTCTATTTTCTGTCGTTAACGTAGTTGCTCAAAATACTCCAGATCTTTGGTTCCACTTAGAAGGAAATCCAAAGTCCTCGCCATGGACCCCAGGGCCCTGCATGCTCTGGCCTCAACCCCTCTCCAGCCTCACTGCTCACAGCAGCCTCAGTGCCATGCTGTGAGCATGCCAACAGGGCTCCTACCCCAGGGTCTTCGCACTTTGTGTTCCCTCTGTCTTACAGTTGCCAGCTTTAGCCACTAAGAATGCAGGGTACCCAGTTAATGTTGACTTTCAGATAAACAATGAATCATTTTTAGTACAAATATGTCTGGTGCAAAATGTGTTTGTCTGAATTTCAAATGTAACTGGAAATCCTGTGCTTTATCGGTCAATCGGTCAATCCCAGAAGCTTCCTTCAGGCCTGCTGGATTCACCAGAGGCCTTGCCTCTCTGTCCCATGGGCCATAGCAGCCCCATCAATCTATTCTCGTGTCCTGCTTCATCTCCCTCAGAGCTCTGACCACTCTTAGTTATTTATTGTGATGTGATACTGTTTATTTATTCATTCGTTTGTTGACTTTGCGTCTCCCAGGCACAAGCAGGCTCCATAAAAGCAGGGATTTATGTCCTCACCATAGTATCTTCGGTCTCTTGGCTCACTGGGGCTCCATAAACACTTGCTGAATGATCTAGTGCCCTCTTACCACGGCTCACCCTTTGCAATATGGCCCTGTTGACCTCTCCGATCTCATTTTAGGCCACTCCCTTCCCCATGGGTCGCTGGCCATGCTGACTTTCCCCTTGGTCCTCAGACTTGCCAAGCCCATTCTTGCCTCAGGCCTCGGGACTTGCTGCCGGGCCCAAGCCTTCTTTGTTGTCTGGAGGGCTGGTGCTCCTGTCCACTTAGGACTCATAGAAGACTTCCCTGACCTCTCCATCCTAAGGAGCCCTCTATCCTACACTTTCATTCCCACCACTGTTTTGTTTCCTTTAAGTCTCTTACTGCTCTAGGAAATCATGTGTTGAATGATTGGTTGGCTTTTGTCTTGTGTCTCCTGAACATAAGAATGTCAGCTTTGCGGAGACATCAGCCATGTGTGACTACTATACCACTGCGTCCCCAACACCTAGCCCCGTGCCTGGCCTAAAATATGAACAATAAATAGACGTTGACTGAGTGAGTGAAGCAGTGACATTGGAGAGGACAGTATACCCCATCTTACAGGAACACCGGGAACTACAGAGAGGGGAACGATGAGCCTAGGGACCAGCATGGAGTGGGTCTCCACCAGGAAGCTGGAGTATACCGCCCGCCCCCATGACCGCTTGTGTCTGATTAGCCCAACTGATCGGGGGTGAGGAAGTCTAGAAATGGCTTCTTAGCTCCCTGCTTCTCTTGGCCTCAGTGGCAATTAGGACAGACCATATCCTTCTCACCGGAATGTCTCCTTCAGGCCCAGAGAAGAGAGTGTCTCCTCCATGCTGCTCCCTTTCTCCCTTTGCCACTTGCTGCAGAGGGTGACAAGGCTCAAAGGGACAGTGATATCCTGGTGACTTTGGGGGCTGCTGTGGAAGCTGGTGGTCCAAGTCCCCGAACTGTGGTGGAGGATCCGCTCATCCTCCCTGGGCTGTCATGTGAGAAAGAAGCCATAGCTTCTCCTGTTTTCAAACCCTGAACTTTGGGGGTTGTAACTGAAGTGTCACCTTGCTAATTGATACATGGCTGCATCCACTGTGTCTACTGTATAGAAAGCGCCAGATACATCTCTTATTGTTGAGTTCCCCGGTGAGGGAGATGTTTATTCCTGCAAGTGGAACAGAATTGTGCTAACTAACAGAACAAAACCAGCTGGTTTCCCTTATTTGGGCAGATGGGGCTCATGTCCATGAGGTCATCAAACTCCCTCTGTCTGGGCTGAGCAGGGGCAGACATGTGAAGTGCTGTCCTTTGAAGCACAAGTGAAGAAGGATTTGCGAGGGTCCCTAAAGTCGTGTGAAGGCAGCTCTCATGGTTTCCCACTCCATCTGCCTTGCCCTGAAGACACCCCAGAGGGACTTGCTGCAGCATATGTGGCTGCACCGTGGAAGATACCCATGTTGAAATTCTAGGGACTTGCGAGGAAAACTCTCAGCACATTGCTGCTAGATTTTCCTGGATGAACTGGCTGTGTTTTTGACAGGGGCCTCTGTTTTCGGTCTCGTTCCCTGACCCTTCTGTGTTGAAAGACCTTTGGGATGTCCATAGCCTGAGGCTCGTTGCACACTCTTAAACTCAGTTTCCTTGAAGAGTTTTGGCATGAGGTTTGACAAGTTGCTTTGTGCAGAGTCTCCCTTACAATGGGGCTTAACCTTGCCTTCACTACTACTACTACTGCTACTACTACTACTACTACTACTACACATAGGCATGGACAAATCCTTGCCTCTGTAGTTCAATCCAGAGTGATTGTATTGGGTTTTTTGTTTTTTCTTGTTTTTTGTTTTGTAGAAATTTTACTTTGACATTAAGGAAGCAAGTAAACTTAAGAACGTACACCATCAAGTTTAGAGAGTATTGGTTTCCTGGTGGGCACCGCTTACCATCTGTCAGTTCATAGACGAATCACCTGACATGTATATATTGGGCTCCTATGAAGCACTGCACTGGGCATGGGGCACTCATCAAGGTGAAGAGCGTGCAGCCTTTGGCCTCAAAGAGCTCCCAGTACATGCAAAAAACAAATGTTTTACAGTGTGGTGTGATAAGTGCAATAATGGAGGCACATAGCAGGTGGAATTTTTCAACACAGTTAAGGAGGTGCCAGATTCCTTCCTCTACTAGGGGCTGTCTGAGGACAACTGCCCCCAGATCTCTCTTTTCGGTTTTGGGGCGCCACATTTTCTTGGTTCCTTCTTTCCCACACATTGCAAGGGAGAAAAGATTGCACAAGGAACTGAAGGCAGCCTTACACACTGGATTTTAGGGACCGTCCTACATTTATGTATTATCCTTTTAAATAAATATGATTCAGTAAATGCACAACTTCATGTGATATAATAACTCAAAAAAAAATGACTTGAGTAGATGAGAGCCCACTTTCCGTTTTGGAAAATACGGCTGCTTCTTTAAGTGAACAACAGTTGGAAAGTAGTCCTACCCTGGGTTTTGGCTTGCTTCTGAAGAGTCAGTGCCCCAAGCTATAACTCGCAGTCCCTGAGATGCCGGCCTGCAGGTCCCCTGGGAGGAGTCCCAGCTTCTCTCATTCAATAGCATTCCTCCTACAGGAGAAGGAAGGAGTCCCCGTGGGCTCCAGAAGGCACACCTCCCTTCAGAGAACCTCACTGAAAACATCAGTCTTTGCTCTCTCAACCTGATTCTGGGCTGAAGGAAGGAACAGGGAGAAAGAGAAACAAAGGGCACTGCGCAAGGGGGCGGAGGGGAGGTGAAGGTGGGATGATGTGCAGAGAACTTGGCTGCTGCACCAGTGCTTTCCTGTGTAAGTCCCAGGTGGGTTTGTGAGGGTCATAGAGCACAAAGCAATGTTGTGTTCTCGTCTGTGTTGGATTCTGGCATTATCTGTCTCTGATTCTGCTACTTCTGTCTCTTCTGTCTTCTTTTTCATTTTTTAAGGATTTTACTTATTTATTTGAGAGAGAGAGAGAGAGAGCACTCGAGCTTGAGTTGGAGGAGGGGCAGAAGCAGAGGGAGAAGCAGACTCCCTGCTGAGCAGGGAGCCCGACACAAGGCTCGATCCCAAGACCCTGGGATCATGACCTGAGCCAAAAGCAGATGCTCAACTGACTGAGCCACCCAGGTGCCCCCTTATTCTGTCTTCTGATGGCTTCCTGGAGGGAACTATAGCTGATTTGAGGGGTAGGGAAGGTAGGTGCTCCCCATAGTCTGGGCAAATTGCCTTTATTCCTTAGGTTGGGGTGCTGAACAAGGGTTCCCTAGGAATGGATTCTAAAGATTCCCTTCTTAACTCCATGTGTGAGGATGGGAAGGAAAAGAATTGGCAATAACTTATCCTGGACACTGAAAAGGCCCTGCATTGCCTCTCCCGCGGCACCCCTGCCCCATCTACTTTCATAAGCCCTGGTGGAAATACCTGGGTTTAGAGCACGGGATCTGGGCTTGCATTTTAGGCCTCCTGCTTAACAGCTGAGGGCCCAACTTTTCCTCATCTGTGTAACAGTAACTTGTAAACAGTGCCTCTGAACAGCCAAGTGTCCTGCAACTGATGGTAAGTAGCAGGGTCGGGAACCCTGCCTTTTGCTCTGGTAGCATAAAAACCTTGGGACCCAGTCCAGATGGTGACATTGTTCAGGGTGTCCCATCTTCCCTGGGGCCCTAGAAGAAGGTGTGGGGAGACCTTCCGGACCATGATGGGATTCTTCCTCTCTTCTATGGGGGACTTGCCCAGACACCTCCTTTCCCTGTTCATGTCTGTGGAGGTGCTCCTCTCTGGCTTCAGTGCCTTGTCTGCCTGGTCTGCTGGGACATTCCTGACTCATGGCCCAGTATGGGCTCGTACTCTGTGACTTGCTCTGAGTGTCTGAGAAAAACAATCTCTTGTTCCTCTGTGTTCCTGTAGCACTTTGTACGGGCCTCTGCTGTTGTCTGATTACAGCTGTTTCTGCATTCCTGTCTTTCTTTCTTTTTAGATTTTATTTATTTATTTGACGAGAGAGATAGCAAGAGAGATAGAGCACAAGCAGGGGGAGTGGCAGGCAGAGGGAGAGGGAGAAGCAGGCTTCCCACTGAGCAGGGAGCCTGATGTGGAACTTGATCCCCAAGACCCTGGGATGGTGACCTGAATTGAAGGCAGATGCTTAACCAACTGAGCCACCCAGACACCCCTCTATCTTTCTCATTAGACCATGAGCTCTTCCAAGTCAAGGGCTGTGTTTTCTGACTTAGTAAAAATTGTAGGTGTGCTTCCATATCCTCATTTTCATGGCTGAATTTGAAAGGGATCAAGGCGGAGAGCTTAATCCCACTCCCATGGTGCAGAAGGAGGAAGGGTTGGTTGGGAGGGAGTAGGAAGGAGGTATGCAGTAATGTCTCTTTGGCTTTTCAAATACCTGGAGGTGAAGAGAAGAGGAGGTGGCATGAGAGCCCCCTGGGTCATACTTAAGGCTCTGTAACTTGCTCAGCAGGAGGGATAGGCTCTCCACGAGATGAAAAATGTACTGGAGCTAGAAGACTTGGAGTCAGATCCTGCTTCTGTCCATTTACTGACACTGGTATTGACCGTGTCAGTCATTCTGAGTGTCCTGCTCTGGGGAAAAAAAATCTTTTTGTCTCATGGCTTCATACCAAAGACGGTGTGCTATTTACCAAATTATTTCTTTCTCCTTTCCCTTTCCTTTTCCCTTGGAAGTATATGCGCCGAGTTGACTGAGTTCTGAACCTGGGTGTGAGTGGACCTGATGTTCCCACATGCAGGTCGGGCCCACAGAAACCTCCTGCAGGATCTCACATACTCTCTCTCTCCCTCTCTGAGCTCTAGAAGTGAAAGACTTGGAGGTTCTAGGGGCCAGCAATGCCTCTGACAGGATGAAAGAGGCCTGGGTTCCCAATGCCTAGGCAGGATAGAGTTTTCCCTCCTTTCTGTCATCTGCATGGAACGGTAGTGAGAACAAGAAATACTTCCATGATTTCAAAGCCACTGAAATTTTGGCATCCTCCGTTAGGGCAGGTAGCATATACTTTGACAGGGTGGAAACAGAAAAGTTCTGTGGAAACTTCCAAGGGTTATACTAATGTCACTGGCTATTATCATGGCTTTTAGTCTAGAAAACCTTTTGAATGCACAGCTTGGATTTCACCCCAGGCTTTATATGGGCACTGTCTCTTCTTCAGGATAGACAGGGGACCGGGGGAGACCCTTGGAAAATACTCCGTGGTCTACCTATGCAGGGGTGTGCATGCCTGGGGCCCAAGAACTATCATACTTGGAGGAGCAGTTCATCTCAGAATAGACTCTGGGCAGGAGTAGCCAGCACAGGGGACCATCATGTGAGCCTGGGGCCAGCTGTCTTAGCATCAGCTGCCTGAGGGCTGAGCACTCACTCCAGGGCTAAAAAAGGGAGGTGAAATTGAATCTGTTGTCAACAGGCTCCTGAAGACCTTGTTGACCATGTGAGTCACCCAGAACTCTGTTCCTTGCATACGTGTCCTCTCCCAGGGGTTGACTCCACTTGACTCTTAACCATGATATTCTGACCTGCACCAGCAGAGGGCTGATAGAAGATTCAGAACACTCTGTGGGTGTTGACTTGTCCTATATTCTGGGCAGGTGTAGTGAGATAGAATATGGATGGGGCCAGACCGTCTCCAGGGCTGTTTCTCCAAGAAAGACATGAATAATCAAGGAGCCACACTCCTGACTTACAGAAAGGAGAGTCAAGGAAAAGGGAAGAGACTCACTTTATTGCTAACCAGTCATGGGACAGATACTTTATCTGCATGATCTCTTTGGATCCTTACCACAGCTCTCCGATAGGTACTGTTGTTCCCACTCTTACAGATGAAGAAACTGAGGCAAGGGGAGGTAGAGTAACCTGCCCAGGATCACATAGCTAGTAACTGTTAGAGCCAGCATTCTCTGGCTGAGAAACTGTGTCCTTGATGCTGCCCTTGGAGCCTTCCCCACAAGGTAGAGTATAGTCCTGTCTTCCAGGTCAGGCTGGGACAAGAGTTTGGGAGAAATTCCTTTCTGTGAGCATGTGAGGCCCCATGTCAAGAGGAAGAGGTTGCCAGGCCAAAGGAATGGGGATGGGAAAGGCAGGTCCTGGGGAGAAGGAAGGGGAGGAGGGGTGAGGGGAGGGGAGAAAAAGGAGGGGGAGGGGGAAGAAGAAGCTGAGAGAGCCAAACATGGAAAGGAAGGGAAGAGCAAGGGGAAGGAGGTAGAAATCGCCTCCCTGGAGGTTTTCAACTTGAGTGGGATGTTCTCACTGTGGGGAGGGAGGGTGGCAGAGTACCCCAAGGGGTATCTGGGTGTCCTTTAGTGCCCTGGAGTCTGTGAGGATTTTATCCTGCTTTGATACTTATCTGGCTCTCAGTTTAGCCTAGCCCAGATACTTAGAACAGTTTCAGCTATTTTCCATTGAGCAATTGATCACTGACAACCTAGCCCTACTATGACTCTCCTTCAGGAGCTGCACAAACCATACCTTTGGTTCTAACTTGCTTCTTAGGATGTATGGAGAACAGGATCTCTTTCAGGCTGGATGGACCTGGCCTGGGAGGCCCGGATGGATACCACCACGTGGTTTTCTGGCTGCTCTGCCGGGGCCACCTAGCCAACTGCCTGGAGAGACACCCTGCATAAGGCTGTTTGTCTTTTTCCACCTGTCATTCCATTAATGTTCATGTCTAACCCCCCAAACTCTCATCAACAGCCAGCACCATTTCTCTGATCCCGACGGTAGGGGAAAAATCCATTAAAAGCAAGTTACTTCTCCAGTGGCAGGCCTCTGGCTCAGGGTGGCTCTGGACTGGGTGGGGTGGGGGGAGCAGCTGGAGTCGTCCCTGGCTACCCAAACAGCAGCCTCCCTGCCAGCTTTCCCAGAGCCCTCTCCACGGGGCTGAGCTCCAGGGAAGGTCGTGAAAGCTCTGACTAGTGGCTGGTGGAGAAGATGCACTTTCTGTATTTTCCCCGGACTCAGAGTGGGCAGAGGCTGAGCGTCAGGTGGTGACCTGAAGATGAACTCACGTGCTGGAGTCAGAGACGGAAAAAAATCTTCAGGCAGAAAGTCTCATTAAGCTTCTTTACACGAGAATTCCCCTGTTGTGGAAAATTAAGATTCTTCATGGTGTTTTGAAGTTAATCTGTTAGAACCACTTGTTTATTTTACTTTCAAAATACCATCTCTCCCCCGCTTTTTTGTATGCAGAAAGTAATGCCTTTAGTTGTGTCCCTAATTTTGAGAGGCTCTGCCGAGTCTTTTTCACTGGTTGAATTATAACAAGACCAGTGAGGTCATAGTCCATGGATTAATTATAGCGAGGCTGGTGAGAAAATACCCCCTCCTTTGATAAACACAGCTTAGCGACTTTAAGTGAACAATTTTCTACAGCAAACGTTTCAACACATGTTGTCTCCTTTAGCAAACCTTAATGGGCTCCTGATTTCAAGGCAACCATCCTTGAAACTCTTAAACCATTCAATATTATAGGAAAGTGCTTTGCCTTTTTTCATACAGAGACTGAGATGGAGACTCAACTTCGTAATGACAAGATACAGAAAAAGTATGGATTTAACCTAAATTTTGTATCTGATATATAAACATCTTCTAACCTTTTTCATGTAAGCCCAGGCCCCTGCTACCTAACCCTGGTTTTGCGTCCACAAAGCACTTGTGTCCACAAAGCACTTGTGTCAATAGCTTCTTTGCTTAATTTTTTTTTCATTAGGTGCTATTTAATGAAGGCTAAATAAAGGAATTTTGGCTTATTTTATATATATATATATATATATATGTATGTGTACATATATATATATATATTTCCCATATTTACTGCTATTTGCTGAGAAAGCTATACTGCCTTCGAATGGGGCGCAGTTGGAAAAAAAAAACTGGAAAGAAGAAAAGTAGTGGGACAGCTGTCTTCAGAGTTGATTCTCTCCTGTGTACCACCTGAGATCTTATGAATATAGAGGCCTGGAGACCATGGAAGTGTAGTGTCCTAGAATTAGAAGGGACAGAATGGTGGTTTTTGTCTGATCCTTGTCCAATGTGTGATTTTGTCTGAACCATATCCATCGTGGGACTCCCTATGAGCATAGCACTCCCATTAGGGCCCAGTACATAGTAGGTGCTTAATAAATATCAAATGATTGCATGGGTCAGTAGGCAACCCCTCTGGGTGGAGGCAGAACTGCCATCTCCCACACTGCCTGCATTGTCTGGGCCCCAGAGAATATATCTCTTGCCCCTTTCATGCGGATCGTCTAATAGTAACTAGCTATGACTGTTGCCAGTTGGTGCCCCACCTGTCTGCTCTGGGCCCAGGACACTGAGTGACAGTGGGACCATTAGGAGCAGGCTGCTCCCACATCATCCTGGCTGTTCATTCTGAAGTTGGAGTAGCAGCTGGATGACAGGCTGCTTATCCACTGGCTGTGCTGTATTGGTCATTTCTTAGACCGAGGGTCTTAGAGTATTATCCCTGTCCTCACCTCCACATGTCCTCCTGATATCCCAGAGAAAGGCAAGGAAATTGTTTCATGAGACCAAGAGTTGGCAACCTTTTTCTGTAAAGGACTGTTTAGCAAACATTTTAAGTTTTGTGGGCCATGGTTTCTGTCACAACCACTCAGTTCTGCCATTGCAGTGCCATTGTAAGGTGAAAGCAGACATAATAAGTAAACAAATGGGTGTGGTTGTATTCTAATAAAACTTTATTTATAAAAACAGGCAGCGGGCCAGAATTGCCCATGAGCCATACTTCACATTAGACAGCAGGATCTACGAATCAGGGAGTGAATGTTTTGTCTTGAGAGGGAGTAGCCAGTAGCGGCTAAGAGGATGGTCTGGGATCGGGCAGTCTGAGTTCAAATTCTGTTCTATTACCTCCTAGCTGAGTGACCATGATCAAGTTGCTTAATTTGTTGGTACCTTAGTGTCCTCATCTGTAGAAGGAAGCTAATAATAGTGTCTGTCTCACTGGGTTGTTGTGAGAATTAAATGAGTTAATATATGCAAAGTGCTTAGCATAGTGCCTGTCCATGAAAAGCATATAATGAATGTTAGCTGTTATTAGTTGGATCTCCGATACTTATACCTGTTATCCCCGGGCCTGGCACAATGAAGATGCTCAATAAGTATTTATATCATGAACCTGAGGCCCAGGAAGGAAAAAAAAATACGTCTCATGTGATGTCTCAGAGTGACGTGGGAGTGGCACTGTGTCACGGAGACACATGGCTGACTTCCAGACTCTGTCCTGTTTTCCGGAAGTCTTCGGTGGCACAACACGTTCTAGTTACGAAGACTTCAAATTATTTATAATCTCACCATTCTCTCTAGGACAATTTTTTTTAATAGGCTCATTGCCTTCACTCTTTTAACCCTGGCAACCGTCTTCTCTGAGTGACGAGGGCTAGGAAAAAACCTTCAAATTCTAGGATGTTCTGTGTGTGTGTGTGTGTGTGTGTGTGTGTGTGTGTGTGTCTTTGCTTTTCTAAGGTCTGACACAGTTGCAGTGACAGGAAAGTGAGATGAAGTCTGAGTAATGGGGGTGACGGTGGTACAGGAAGGGGGAGCCTCACACTATGTTGAGGGCTTGCTGCCTCACCTGTTCTGTCCCCAGATTGCCTGGACGGGGGCGGGGGGGGTTGGGGAATCCACCAGTGGTGAGGACTTCCACTTCTGAAAAGAGATTAAGGATGAATTTCACACCCTATTTAGCTTTCAGGGGCTCACCAGCTTCACACTTGAGAGTAGCTGTTGATGGTCTCCCCACCTCCTGCCATTCTCAGTTACTCTCTGTTCAACACCCCACCCTCTCCTCAGCCACCACAGCCAGAGGGAGGAAGGTGAGGTGTGTGTGTTGGGGGGGGGGGTCTCCCCTCCTCATGTGCTGGCATTTCCTAGGCCTGAGCAGACTGGGGAAGCCTCAGGCAGCTGGCTGACAGACTGGGGAAGGGTGAGGCAAGGGAAGACTGCAGGGCAGTGGGATCTATTTCTAGAGGCAAAAATGTGTGAATGCTCAGCAACCAAGGGAAGGGTTTGGGTGAGCTCATGGCAGCTGCACAAGAACGGTGCTGGGAGAAACTCTCCCAGGGAGGACTCCCCTAGGCGAGGGGCAGGCCCTAGTGCCTACTCAGCTCCCACGAGGCATGGTCCCTGCATCTCTCCACTACAGATGTGACTGCACACTCGCCTGGGTAGGGGCTCAGAGAAGGACCCCCTCCTTGCAGTTCCAGGCTCCGCCAGCATTTGTGTCAGGGGTTGACAAGGTCCCTGCTCTCTCTTTCTTGGGGGAGGAGGAGCTGACCTTCCCTCACTTGCAAAGGTCACCAAAAGTGGGCCAGAAAGCAAATCAACCCATTGAGCTGGGCTATAATTTTTCCATTCTCCTGGCAGCCAATGGTTTCTCCATCCGGGAAGGACTACTGGCCCAATGTCTCCAGCGTGAACTTCTTTGCAGACTTCTGAGAGTGAGTAGGCCCTTAAACTTTGTTTCCTCAGTGCCTCACTTGCCTCGCTCTGGGCCCAGCCCTTCTCCTGTGTAAACCACGAAGGCCCCAGGCAGCAGGATCACCAGCTGAGCAGCTGGAAGGCCGTGGGGGCGGCGTGGCTGCTGCTGGGGCAGGGCGGCCAGCAGAGGTGGGCATGGGGCTGACCACTCCTTTGCTTTGGTGCGTAGCTGTGTGAGATCAGTGTGACCAGAGCCAGATGACCTCTCCAAGCTCTGGCCACTATTACTTCTTCAGTTCTTCCCCAGATCTCAAAAGAGCAAGGCACTGGCAAGGCAAGAGCCTAGGGGGGAGCTTTGAAGATAGGGACTGTGAGTTTGGGGTTTGCTTGAAAAAAAAAAAAAAAGACTTTGTTTTGCTCCTTGGTGCCCTGAGAGCTTGACGACTAGCTGCTGAGGTGCTTCTGTCCCCCCCTGCCAGCAGAGCCTCTCAGTACGAGGTTGCTGAACATTGTACAGGCTTTAGAAGTCAGTGAACACTTGGGTTGGCACGGAGTGTGTGCTTATGTGTGTTTGTGCCTTTTCTTGGGGAGAGGCCTGAACTATGGTCCGGTTCTCAGAGAGGTCAGTGGTACTAAAGGGGTTAAGAAGCACTGATGATTTGTCTGTTGAAGCAGAAAACTATTCTGGGGAATCTGGCCGGGGAGTTCCTTATCTAAGGACAGAGCTTTGTCATTGGACATGAGTGGACATAAGGGACAGGAGCCACGGGACTTGTTAGAGCCATCTGGCCTATACCCCTGGGCCTCAGGAGAAATTTCCCTGTGGGGTATATGAGAGTTCTTGTAATACTCACATTTCCCTAAATGTTTATTAGTTTTATCCTTCATCTCTTTGTTGCTAAAACAAAACAAAACAAAACAAAAAAACATCAACCCACAACAAGAGAATGAGAAAACAAGCCACAGACTGGGCGGGGGTGGGGGTGGGGATATTTGCCAGATACATTTGATAAGGATTGTTATTCAGCATAGATACAGAACTCTGAAAATTCAACAATCAGAAAATGAGCAAATTGATTAAAAAAACAAGTAACAGACAAATTACCAGAGACTACGTACAGATGGAAAACAAGCAAATGAAAGATGCCCCTCATCACATGTCTTCAGGGAAATGCAAAGGAAAATGACAATGAGATACGACTTCGCACCTATTCGAATGCTCAAAATCCAGAACACCGACAACACCAAACGCTGGTGAGGATGAGGAGCAGCAACAACCTCGCTTGTTGCTGGTGGGAAGGCAAAATGCTGCAGCCACTTTGGAAGACAATTTGACAGTTTCTTAGAAAATTGTATGTACTCTTACCATTCGATCCAACCGCCATGCTCTTCGGTCTTTGCCCAGGAGAGCTGAAAACTCGTGTCCTCACGAAAACCAGATGTATATAGCAGCTCTGTTGACAGTTGCCAAAGCCTTGGAAGGAATCAAGATGTCCTTCAGGAGGTGAATGGAGACATACGCTGGGGCACATCCAGACAATGGAATGTTATTTGGCGCTGAAAAGAAATGAGCTATCAAGCCATGAGAAGACATGGAGGAAACTGAAATGCGCATTACTAAGTGAAAGAAGCCAGTCTGAGAAGGCTGCATACTGTAGGATTCCAACTATATGACATTCTGGAAAAGGCAAAACTATAGAGACGGTAAAATGATCAGTGGTTGCCAGGAGTTAGGGGAGCGGCTTTTTAAGGCTGCATATTTTCCTTAGAAATGGGGTGTGTGGGGTGGGAAGCAGAGGTTCCGTGCTGTTCTCAGGCGGATTGGGGTCCCGGGGCTGCTCTGGTGACCACTGGAAGTCAGCAGTGGGCTGGTTCTTCGTTGCAGAGGGAGAGAAGAAAGACGTGGAAGGGGGGTTGGCCCGGGACCGAGCTGTGTACCAAGGTTGCAATCGCTAGCAAGGGGACCCCAGAATAACATCAGGGGGTCCTTCTGCCAGCCCAGGGCTTTCTTCATGACAGGTGCTCCGCTCAGTGCTGTACAGACATCACGTATCTAGTCCTTACAACAACTTTATAGTAGTCAGGGCTGATATGAAAAATATTCAACCACTGGTATGACACGGGCATTGCCCAAACAGATTGGAAGCAGCTGGAATGCAGACAGGAGGCCCCTGTGTCCGAGGTGCTGACTCTTTGGTTGCTGGATTGGGAGGAAGTCTGGGTACTCTTGGAAAGGGGCTGAGGTCAGGGTAGGGAGAACACTGGGGCAGGTGTGGGGGAGGCTTGACAAGGGGTCCTTAAACTTTAGCCTGCTGTAGAATCACCCAGAAGTCTTGTTAAACTATAGATTACCAGGCCCAATCTCTGGAGTTCTGATTCAGGAGGTCTGCAGTGGAACCCAGAAATGTGCATTTTTAACAAGGGCCCAGGCCACACTAATGCTGCTGGTCTAGAAACCACACTTTGAGAACCACTGCTCTTTACCAAATATTTCAGTATTTTAATGACTGGCGCAGCCATAGTTGACTCTCAGGCCTGGGAGTAAGAATTACTTTCACCTCCATTTTACAGATAGGCAAACAGAGGCTCAGAAGTGTGATGTAACACTGTGGATGACGCTGGCAGCCCAAAAGCCAGTGCACCTGACTTCAGAGAGCAGGCTCTTTCCCCAGGTTTCCAGGCTCCCAGTGTCCTTGGGGCCAGCAGAGGGCTGGGCAAGAGATGGACAGCCTCCCCCGGAGGTGGGAGCCCGTGACCTTTGACAGGGCCGGAGGTGAAGCCTGAGGTTTGCTGGAGCCACGCCCACTCTCCTTGGGGCCTGAGAATGCTCCCAACTCCTGAGACTCCTGAGTCCCGAGCAGCTTGGCACTCGCTTCCCCAGGCCCCCACCTTCCCGAGCAGCAGCTGTGAAGTTGACGAATTACACTAAACTGTGAGGCCTCCTTGGAAGCCGGTTCCAGGATGGGCTGTGATGGCTTCCTGAGAAGGCGACAGGCACGTGGTCTGCGAGCGAGAGCCTCCCACTCCCTTGCTCAGCACAGCAGGGCCCAGAGCTGCTGACTGGGGGAGCCTATTAAGAGCCACAACACTGTGAAAAGCACAGCAGAAACGCTCCATTAAATCTGGTGGGAGGCCTGCTTAACAATGCGACCTGCCCCGGGAGTCCTAGCTCTGCTCTGTGCTGCCTCTGTCTCCAGCCCAGCTCTTTCCCTCTTCGCCCCTGCAGTGCCCTCTCCAAAGGAGCTTTGGGTGGGCCTGAGTGACTCTGAGGTTCGGGCTGGAGCTGGCAGGAGTGTGGCTGGGAGGCTGCGGGGAGAGTCCGGGTTGGGAGCAAACCCCCATGGAGATGTTCTCTGCACCATCTAGGGTGGGATCAGCCTTGCTGTTTGGTGTGGCTCATCATCTTTAAAAAATTCTTTTTTAAATTTAAATTCAATTAATTAACATATAATGTATTATTGGTTTCAGAGGTAGAGGTCAGTGATTCATAGTTGCACATAACACCCAGTGCTCATTACATCACGTGCCCTCCTTAATATCCATCACCCAGTTACCGAAGCCCCACCCACCTCCCCTCCAGCAGCCCTGTTTGTTTCCTATGACTAAGAGTCTCTTACGGTTTGTCTCCTTCTCTAATTTCGTCTTGTTTTATTTTTTCCTTTCTTCCCCTATGATCCTCTGTTTTGTTCCTTAAATTCCACGTGTGAGTGAGATCTTATGATGATTGTCTTTCTCTGATTGACTGATTTCACTTAGCATAATTCCCTCCAATTCTATCCACGTTGATGTAAATGGTAAGTATTCATCCTTTCTGATGGCTGCATAATATTCCATTGCATGTATGTACCACATCTTCTTTATCCATTCATCTGTCACTGGACATCTAGGCTCTTCCCATAGTTTGGCTATTGTGGACATTGTTGCTGTAAGCATTGGGGTGCATGTGCCGCTTCAGATCACTACATTTGTATCTTTAGGGTAAATACCCAGTGGTGCAATTGCTGGGTTATAGGGTAGTTCTGTTTTCAACTTTTTGAGGAACCTTCATACTGTTTTCCAGAGTGGCTGCACCAGCTTGCATTCCCACCAACAGTGTAAGAGGGTTTCTCTTTCTTTGCATCCTCACGAACACCTGTTGTTTCCTGACTTGTTCATTTTAGCCATTCTGACCAGGGTGAGGTGGTATCTCATTGATCTTGATGAAGATGTGGGATGCTCTGAGCAACAGGCCTCTGCTTTAGACCTTGCATTTCAGAGGGTCCCACTGTGGCCCTCTTCTTGCCATAACCCTCACCAAGGGGCAAGGAATCCCTGATGCTGAGAGGATATGCCCATCCAAGGTCTGTGACGGTCTCTCTAGACTGGAGTAACAGGGTAACCGGGAATTCCCTACTCGAATGGCGTCCAGTTGGTCTAGTCATCTGTATGGGTTTCCATCCCAGCACACCATTTATAGACGGCCTATAAAGATCACTGGGGAGTGTGGTCAGAGCTTGGACATGTGGCCTGGTAGTCCACACGTATGTGTGTACGGTCCCTAAGAGGTGATAGAAGCAGGTGTGGGAAGAGGTGGGGATCAGGCTGGGGGCTGGAAGTCATCTCACCCTGTAGCTCCGTGTGCCAGAGCAGAGCTCCAAGGAGACTGAGAATCTCAACGGAAACTTTCCAGGCTTATGACGGTGCATTTATCAAGGATAGAGTGTATTTTATCTCACAGTTTGCTGGCTCGATTTATGACGTTTAACTCTCTTGCTTTTGGCCCTGGGAGTGTTAAGGGTGGGCCCAAGGGAAGATGGTGATGGGAGTAGGCTTCAAAGACATCCCAGAAGCGTGCCACACTTTTGCTTTCAGCCCACCAGGCACAGCGTCAGTGAGGAGGGGAGACCCGGGTACTGCTCCAAGCTCCCAGGGGAGTGCTCATTGTCCTCTGGGGTAAGAATGATGAAGATAAGGCTGCTGACTAGCTGGCCGGAGCCCTGTGAAGGGTTGCTCAGATAACCCCTACCCCTTGAGCTTTGACTGTGACATTGACCTCACCTTTGACCCACTGCTCTCCTCCCTTATAATCTGGTGTTTTTGTATCTTCCCCTTTCTGGTGGTTCTCCCCTGTATGCCTCCCCCACCCCAGCACTTGACATTGTATGGTGACTCTTGGGAGGGAAGAGGCCGCTGTCCTGGAGGTCCCCTGCCATGCTGGAGACCTCTATGGGACTTGGCAGGGTTCAGATGGTGCTGCTGGAGGATTTATTTGGCACAGTGGGGGGGTAGACAGGAGAGTCCACATCTGTGATTTCTAAATGAAGTTACTATTGGCAGAGAGTGAGTAGAGAGGAGGGAGCATGAGAAGGCCCTTCCTGCTTTTATCAGAAACCAAACATTCCTTTGGATAACTTTCCTGGATGGCAGTCTCTGTATCTCTACCCTCTATCTCACTCCTGATCTGTCTCTGTGTCTATATCATTTCCCTCTCTTTTGAGCCAAACATGGGATTTTAATATACCCACTGACTGCCTACTATATTTTAGGCTGTAAGTCACGTGGGTACCTTCTTTCTTCCTCCTGAGCACACTGAGAAGCATTATCCCCATTTTATCAGTGGGGAAAACTGAAGCTTTCCCATGTGAAACAACCAGCCTAAGGTCATGTAGCTCACAAATGGTAGGGTTGGGCTCTAAGTCCACGCATCCGATTTTTGCCTTTTATGTTTTTGTGCTGTTTCCACGGAAGAAAGATTATTCCTAGGTGTTTTTTTTCCCTCCCAGTCTGAAACTATGTTGGTTTTTTTTTCCTCCTCTCAATCAAGAAAGAGAAATGCTGCCTCCAGTGTTTGCTTATCTCTCTCCAACAGTGCTCCCAGGGGTCCCGGGCCGCTCGGAGGAGCGCGGTGGGAGCCAGGTGCCCGCTCTTGCCACGATGCCTGCAGACAAGACACATCAGCTCCCCGAGCGCCTTCCGCCACCCGCGTGGCGGTCTGCTGCTGTCTGGGTGTGCCCGGCAGTCACACTGCACAGGCTGGCTTGGACCGAGTGACAGAAGCTGTGAAAACAGCTGTTTGACATTCCCTGCTGCTTTTTCAAACCAAACAACCAACAAAGAGGTTGAATGAAATGCAGAAAATACCCTTCTTTTCATGTGGATGAGGATATTTTTACTTAGAGAACATTTATTTTCCCTCTGCCTTCCTTTCTTCCGTGTTTACCTACCTGCTTATTTCCCTCCCTCCTACCTTTTCTTTCTTCCTTACTGTCCTGCCTCCTTTCTTCCTCCCTGCTCTGTTCTTGCCTTCTTTACCCCTTTCCTCCCTTCCTTTTTCCCTACCTCCCTTCCTCTCTCCCTTCCTTCCTCTCTCCCTCCTTCTTTGCTTTTTCCTTCCATTAAAAAAACATCTAACTGCTTTTGTGTCTGTGTCTTTTTTTCATCTAAATTTTCTTCTCCACAAGGACACTCTTAACTATTTCTCTTTGTTCCTCATTTGTTCACATCGTCTATGATTTGTACATTAATTCCTCTCTCTAGCTTTGGGTACATAGCATCCCAGATGTACAGTTTTATGAATTCCAGGGTTAGTTTTATGATATCCAAGATGTCTGCACTTAATCCAAGGTGAAGGCAGGGGATTCTAGAACAAAATGAACCTATCGCTTTCCCCCAACCGTCATTTAACTTAGACTAATAAAAAGTATGCCTAAAAGCACGGGGGTCTGGCAGTGAAGGGCATTTTCCTCTGGCCACGCCCATCACCTCTACCTCCTGGAGCTGGGACACTTGTTTTCGTTTTTTTAGACTTTAACTTTAGGATTGTGGCCCGCTCCCTCCTGTGGTTCCTTCATGGTTCAAATGCACAAGTTGTGTTGAACCAGCTCTTCTTTGTACAAACTCTCCTTCCAGCGAGAGGAGTTCCAGGTTTCAAGGTATATGCAGGTAGAAAGAGGTAATCCACAAGCACTCAGCTGAGTCATCAAATGCAGCTTGTATAGAAAAGTCTATACAAGATATACTTTTATACCCCATGGTCAACCTTGGTCCTTGGAATCACTGGGTCCTTCTGGATTCCAAGTCCTTCCTTGTAAACAGGTTATCTGCCTTTCTAGAATCCTTTTGTGTTCTCTTGAACATTTTCTCCTATGTCCGTGGTCTCTATTAAATTCCCCCAGGGCCCTGCTCCCTACCCCCATCAGCCTTGTCATTCCTTTCTTTCTTAGATTCTCTCAGACAGAACTGTTCTGTTCAGTTGTTTTTTTCCTGGTTGCCCATTGCAATTTGTTCTCTATGCTTCCTCATTCATTGTCCTAGATTTCTTTTCTAAGAAATGTCCTTTCTCCTCCTCCTTTTTTAACTTCCTATTGTCCTATCCATCAATCCCCCTGGGGTTCATCTCAGAATTGGCATTCTGGATTGGCCTATGTCACTGCGTGGCTAGGATGGCTTTGAGCCGCAGTGGAGAATAGATACTCAGAGTGTTTTCTGGAAGGGAGGGCGTAGACTCCTGGTGGGCATATGTCTTAGTCCTGTGGACTCGTCACTCTGTGGGGGGGGCATCACCAGGAGGAGGAGTGGGCATCAGGGTTCTCTAAACTAGCCAACGGCAGAGGCCCAGTTACCTTGGTTTAGGGCTGGGTCTGTATATACCTCCTACTGAGCCCCCAAATTTGATTGACCCTACATCTATCACTCTGGGGTTTGCTGTCTCCTCCTTGGAGATGTTCCTATTGTGAGGGGGCAGGGGCAGAACCATAACCAAAGTGGGGTTGGAGGCCTGCAACCTTTCCTTTAGTTTTATCACCTTTCTGATTCCAGCCAAGAATGTGTCTTGTTTCCAAAACACACTCAGCAACAATGTGTTAGGTCTATTCTGGTTTCTGCATTGATTCACAGTGAATAAAAATTAAGTTGGTACTAAATTTTATGGACTCTTTAAAAAAAAAATTCCTCCTCTTTGAGTTTAACTAGATAGTGCCTGTGGGAACCAAAGGCAACTTTTAATTAGCATTGTACTACCGCCAGGACAGGAACCCTGATAATTGTCTGGCACCCCCACATTCAGGCTTCCCTTACCCTGCGACTTGCCTCCCAGGTAGGAACGAAGGAGAGACGCGAGAGGTAGAGTGCGAAGTAGCGGTTACTCACATCACTTACATGGTACGGAGGGAGCTGGTCTCGGGGGTGATGGTTCTCAAGCTTTAGCGATCCTCAGACTCACCCAGCAGCTTGTAGGAATCACAGGTGCCCAGCCATATTACTTCAGGGTTTCCCAGGGATTCTGATGCAGACCACGGCTGAAGAACAACTTTCCCCGGGGCCATGACTTGCAAAACCGACTCCACAGACAGGAAATACCACATGAATTTTTTTAAAAATTTTTTTTTCTTTTTTCTGTTTTTTTTTTTTTAAGATAAAGTTTCCAAATGAGAAAATACAAATGAAATATATTCTGAGAACATAGACAGACTCACACGTACCAATAACAATTGTAACTAACAAAAATACTCGTAAGTGTCGAATGCAAAATTGGCTGTTTCATTTGAGCTAGTAGGTTTAATCGATTTATAATTAATCCTGGGTTTATCTTCAGCTCTGGCCTGTTTGCATTTGACCTTCCTACCTGTCTTCTAGCTCTCTCTTGTTTCTGTGGCTTGGCTCATTCTCTTGGATTTTATGGTCCTGAGGAAGAAACTCGGACTGCCTGGGTCAGACTTCCTCATTCTGGGCTCCCAGGACCCTGTCCTGCTTCCCACCTGCTGTCCAAGCCCTTGTCTTGACATGTGGGACTGTCCCCTCTGTTTTTTTGAGGTCATAAGAGGCAGAATTAAACATTATAAATAGTCTCATAATTCCTTACTTATTTAAAAATCCAAAATATAAAGTAAACCAATACTGTATGGCTTATTCCGCCTTCCAATTGGCTTAAAATAGCCTTTCGATGTTGGAGACAAGATTAGAAAGCCATCCTCTGAAATGGAAAAAAAGAGGATGAGTTTAGAATACACATAACTAACCCGCTCTGAGTGTGTCAATGTATTTCCAGTGAGTTTAGACCAATTTGAAAATCTCCCACGTCTTCCCGAATTAAAACGTGATGTGAAGAAAAGTCGTATAATCAATTGTAACATGTTTAAGACGATGTTGTCAAACAGGAGGTTGGGTACTGTCTTGAGTCCAGATAAAAAGGAACCCCAAATAAAACATTTTTCAGCACACACACCTGCTATTTCATCTCCTTTGTCGGCATGTTCTTAGAATAGAGAAGGGATATATTCAAATAGAGCGTATGTTCTAGAACAGGACAACATTTCTAATCAAAAATTTCAAATTTCACATTCTATGCTTGGTTTCTTAACCTGGCCCAGTGGGGTTTAGTAGGTTAATATTTGGTCTGAGATTTCTGTTCTGAGATTGGCCTTTGAAACTAGTTTCAACTTAAAAAGTTGAGTTCATAGAAACAGGGAGTACAGTGGTGCTTGCCAGGGGCAGGGAGGTGGGGGAAACAGGGAGAGGTTGGTCAAAGGGTATCCACTTCCCATTGGAAGATGAGTAAGTCCAGAGGACCTAAGATACAGCAAGGTGACTACAGTTAATACCGTGCTGGGTACTTGAAATTTGCTGTGTGGGTAGATCTTTCTACATTCTCACCAGGAAAAGGGAGGGGAAAAAAAAAAAAAAAGGAACGATGTGAGGTGGTGGATGTGTTAATTAACTTGACTGTGGGAATCCTTTCACTACATATACATATCAAATCATCATTTTGTACACTTCAAATACGTTAAAATTTTATTTGTTAATTGCACCTTAATAAAGCTGGTGCCCTCAGAAACAGAGCTTCAGTATCTCTGAAGACCTTCAGCTCCCTTTGTCCTGTTCCTCACACACTCCCAGTCTGGGCAAGTTGGGTCCCGGAACCAAGGAGGGCTGAGGCCACCGTTGGAGAACAGTGCCTGGGGCCGATCGAGGAACGACACAACCTGGCGGCCTCTTGGTTCCCTCACTTCGCTTTCACTTTGTACCTAACAGCTGCTTCTTACAGCTGTGTCATTTGATTGATTGAAACCAAAGATCGAAATCCCAGGGAGAGTGCCAAAATGCGTATAAGGCAGGGACTGATGGATGACAATTGGTAGAAGAGGAGGAGGGAGACTAGGGGATTCATCTCGAAGCTGTTTTGTGCAGAAAGTCCTGGCTTTACTTCAGATACTCTGTGTGGGGTCGCTTGAGGGTTGATGGAGATTTGGGGACACTAAATTTCTTCCCTCAAGCCATTCCCTGGTGGGATGCTGGTGCGAGCTGCAAGTGGCTGTTCTGAGTATGTAAGTACAGCCACATCCCTGTGTGAGCGGAGTGATGGCGTCCTCATGTTCTCAGAAGCACGGCACGGCTGGAGTCCTGGTGCTTGCCTTCTGAGGAGCCGGGCCCTGGCTAGCAGGTCTGGAATCTACCTGGCTGGAGAACCAAACAGGGGGAGCTTGGGAATCTGCACTCTGGGATGGGAGTGTGCTTAGTGATCAAGAGTGGATAAAATTCCATTAGAAGTAAATGTTGTCAGACAGCAAGCTGGAAAGATATATTTTAAGCTGAGAAATTACTTAATAAATTCAGACCAACACTCTGTGACATTTCCCACAAGACTTTAATGCTGTTTACAAATTCCAGAGAACACCCTGAGTCGTTTCTGGCATGGGCTTATGATTTATTTCAAAGGAAAATGGGACAGAGTGTGTGGGTTTGTGTTTAATGTGAAAAGGGATTTGGAGATGAAAAGTCAACTGGCATGAAAGATTGCAGGGCAAATGCAAAGTAGCAGAGCATGTGGGTGGCCTTGGAGCATGTAATAGGGTATTGAGAAAGGAAGGGGCCTCTCACCATTCCAGCGCTAACTAAATAGTTCCATTCGCACAGGCCAATAATGCATTTAAAGGGATGAGTTAGGAGGCAATCCTAGATCTGGGGTTTTTAAAGCACTTCGGTCCCAAAGACTTTCACAGCAAGAACATGTGGAGCTTTTGCCCAAGGAGAGAGGCCAGTTAGAGTTCATTCTGCACAAAAGTCGACATTTAGAGGACATGCCCTTCATCTGTAGCAAGACGGACTTAAGTTAGACCAAAGGAGACATTCGGAAAGGAAACAAGACCTTGGACTAAGAACATAAAGGGAGATCTGGGAGCAAAGTTTTCATGCTTGATGCTGTGTTTCTTGGAAACAGAGGGATGGATTAGGTGGCCTTGTGGTTTAATCTTTATGTGGCACAGAGACCCCACGGGTGTCAGGGTAGGGGTCGTATCCCCTGTTGGCTGCTGGAGTGGTCCAGGCGATAGTGGGTTCAAGAGCCAGGAGATGAGGGAGGCAGCAATGTGGGGCCAGTCCAGCAGGGACAGGATGAAGTGAAGAAGGATCTTCTCTTTCCCTTTCTGTCTCTCCCCTTCTCCCCAGGACTCTCCCAGTCCCATTCATCTTGCTTGCCATGGTGTATGTGGTTTGAATGGGAAACGAGGACAGTGACATTCCCCATCTCTCTTGGGGAAAAAAAAATGACATTCCATTTGGTTTTGGAAAATACACAATATTCCACTTATAAAATATTCAATCACTGTCATTAATCCTCCCAGCTGGGCTGGTCCGGCCCCACTTCAATGCAGCTTCGGCTGACTTTGGCTGTGGCCACAGGCCTAGAAACCTCTTAGGTTTCTCTTGTGTGGAAAATGTAATTAGAGGAGTGAGTGTCCTCTGTACTTTTGGGTCTGAGCTCTCCATAGGAGGGGCTTGGGTCTGCCGGGGGCCTTCAGAGCAATCCCTAGGTTTAAAGGCAAAGGGCTCCAGTGGATCCCTGGGCTCCTGTGACTGGGCTGAAAATTTATAGAGGAGTCCTGGTCCTTGACAAGTTCCTTCCTCTTAATGCAACCAAGGGCACCAGCCCCAACGGTTCTAGCCCACTCTCCAAAGCTCAGCTGCTCCAAAAGGTAGACAGCCCTTCCCGTCCTGTGCTGGCCTGGCTGGTGTTCTTTCTTCTTTTTCAAGCTTATCTCTCCCCCCTTCCTCTTCTACTCTTTGTCTTTTCTTATTGTATGTATGTATGTATGTATGTATGTATTTACTTGATCATAGAAGCCCAAAATGTCAGAGCAGGAAGAGGCTTTGGGAACTACCTTGTCCAGTCCCTTTTGTGGCAGAGCAGAAAATCCAGGCCCAGAAAGGGGATGTGAGTAGATGTTTTCCCCAAAGTGGCAAAGAACTGCCTTCTGGGCTTATGGGCTGGGGGCCACTGGTGGCCGTGCTGCCCATGGCCTGGCCTCCTGGGGATTCTCCTGACCGGCTCATTCTCAGATGATGAACCGAGGCCCCGGGGTGGGGGCCAGGTGGTGGAGGGTCATCCATTCTGGTTCCTGTGATAGCGTTTCCCGTGCGTCACTGTGCTCTCTCCTGAAGGCAGCTGCCTGCCCAAGCCTCATTTTCCTGCCCTGACTCTCAGCTCTCTGTGCTTCAAGAGTTCTCTTGGCTTCAGCTCTCGGGTCATCTCTAAGACACACTGTCTAGGACCTACTCTAGAATCCTGCTCTCTCCCTTAGGCTGAGGGCTCTGTGTACGTGCCCCTCCCAGCCCGGGACACCCTCCTCTCTCCCCACTCCCTTGACCTGCCTGAGCCACCACTCAAGCTCTACCAGAGCTCCAGACTGACTTGGATTTGGCATTTGGTGACTGTTCCTTGGAAGTTTTGGGGGTGGGAGCTTCAAGCTTTAAAGAGTAGAAAGGAGGTGATGCTACTCATCTCTGGGGGGGGGGGGTCCATTTAACTGTCCCCTGAGCCTAAGCCCTGAGCCCGAGGGAAAACCATGGCAATTCTTGCTGCTGGGATGTTCCATTTGCTGTTGGAGAGATTGCTTGGGGCCAAATTGGGAGGAATCTGTGGGTAACTATCCTTAGCACTCAGATGCTGGCACGAGACTCAGACTGAGGGTGGGAATGTCTCCCTTGGGGCAGGCTAGACAGACACCCTGATGCCCACCCTCTCCCCACCGCTTCAACGTCAGGTCCTTCCAAAGTCCACCCAGCCCAGGGATTGGGACCAGCCCAGAGTCGCAGAGTTACGGAGGCTTAGGCAGTCATCAGCTGCTTCATGGCTAGGATAAGAAAACTGAAGGGCAGGAAGGGGAAGTCACCCCAAGTTCTGCAGATGGTTGGTGATAGGGTCAGAGCACAAGTGAGGGCCCCTGCTTTCCAGGATATATAAGAGGTCATTGCCAGCACTCCCTCCGTGTTTTTTCCCCCAGCATCTCTGTGAGGTCAGCAGAACAGGGAGATGGCCTCATTTTCCTGGGTGCTGAGAGTCCTGTCTAGTGCTCTGCCAGCAGACTTCTCAGTCCTACTTGGGTTGCGGTATTGTTTGGAGTGGTGCTGAAGGAGCTGGCAGACATCGACCTGGGCTCTAGACCAGCCCTACCATGACCTTTCTGGGGTAGCTCTCTGTCCCTTTCTGTATTTCTGGAGCTCTGCTACCACAAGGGCATGAGTCAGAAGTAGACAGTTAGTTCGTGGTGGCTGGAAATTACAAAGATCTTTCACTTTTGAAAAGGAAACTTGCCTTTTCTTTTACATGCCTATAAAGTTGCTTGGGCATGAGGGAGGGAAAAGGGCGGTGTGGAAGGGAGGAGTGCCTGCCCCCAGATGTTCCTGATACTCATCTGGTTCTGTTTCTCTTCTGTTCCTTTTGGCATTGTAATTCCATGATTCTAAAATGAAACATTCTGTTTTCCAATAACCTTTCTAATGAAGGGGTTGACCTAGTGGCCACAAGCAAAAAATAAATCAGAGAAGCTGTTTGACTCTGCATCTGACACCGAAGCTGGAGGAGAGTGGCCGGAATCCATGATCCACTTGGGTCTGTTCAACTGAAACAGCCCACCTGCCAGCAGGCTTCCCCCCCGGGCCTGGTGGGCCAGCCCCCAGAGTGTCACATGCCGGTTTAAAACACTGCAACAAGAACAAAGCTAAAGCTAATAAGCCATAGCAGCTGGGATGCAGCTTCTCTCTTTTCGCAGAATGATCCTTGCCTGCTCTGGCTTTGTCCTGATACAGTGGGCAGCCGCCCCTCAGAACCTTCCCCCATCTCCAGCACGCCCTTAAATGATGAAGGGGACAAGTCACGTGATCTTGCTAGCAAGGGCTTATGGATTGATGGGGTGAGGGCAGGGCCAGACCTTCCACAACAAACATTTTCCTTCTGGAAACAGCCCTTGTCCTAACATTGGCTCTGGGCTTCCTGTGATGCCCGTTCATAAATGATTCAGGTCCCACTTTTTGCAGAGCATTAAAGCCTCTCTCTCTCCTTCCTTCACTAGGGAGCCAAAACGGCGGCCTGACGCTGGAATTTAATACCCAGTAAAGCTTTCAGTTTCAAGAATAATAAGCTAGCACCATAAACAGCAAACAAATCCCACATTCAGCCAGAGATAGTTGCCAGCTTGGCCGGGGCTCTGGGGAGGGAGAGGGGAGGAGAGAAAGTGGGGCTCCAGACCCATTTGGGGGCTTCTTGGGGAAGGGTGGCATGCTCTTTTCATGAAGTGTTGGGGGGGGGTGGACTTGCATGGCTTCTGGGAAGCAGCTTTCTTAATTCTCTGAGAGCCCAGGAACAGCTGATTTGATCACTTCTCAGGAAGGCCAGATACCTCCCCAGGACTGGTGGTCCAAGGTCAGGCCACTGAAGACCTTTGGAAGCAGCGTGAGTTCTTCTAGGCCTGGACAGATGCTCCCACTGTCCACAAGGAGGCTGGAATCCCATTTTCCTGGCTTGTCCCACTGCCCCTACGATGTTAGCCAGCCTCCAAGCCCAGCCCAGACTCCGTGTAAAGCTTTCTTCAGCCCTCTGGCCCAGTTTCCTGAAGTCCAGTCATAGTCCCTCTCGGTAACCGGTAATAATAACGGCGAGGATAAAGTGCCAGTAACCGTGGTCCGAGAGACCATTCACTAAGCGCCTGCTCTGGGCCAGGTTCTCTCCTGCGTGCTCACTTGTATGAACTCCGTCTATCCTCACAACACACGGCCTCGTGAGGCGGGTCCCAGCCGCGTCCCGTGTTCACCGGTGAGGAAGTGGGGGCACTGTTCATTTTGGTTTCATGTATGTGTCTGTCTTCCCTACATTGAGCTCCTGAGGGAACGGGGTGTGGACAGCAAGTGTTCAGGGCTCTGTGAGGCAAGAGCTGACTAACCCTCCAGCAACCAGCAACACGAGCTGGTCAGGGCTTCACCATTCCTTCCATGAGTTCAGAGAGGGTAAGTGATTCGTGGGCTGAGCTCAAGTCATGCAGCTTATGAGAATATGGGTGTTTCCATGGCTTCTGTAACCTGGTGGTTGGATGAACAGTCCGGCCACTGCTTAGAAGGTAGGAGACTTGGGTCCTAACCTTCCTGCCCTTCAGTCTCATTATCTGAGAAAGGGTAGGTAGAAGCTCCGACTTCTAAAGTGCCGGGGAGGATCTCATCGAATGAGACGATGCATGAGAGGAGCTTGGAACAGGGCTCCTGGCACCCAGTAGGCCCCCAGAAAGTGCTGAGTATTATCATCACGACTCAACGCAGGGCAGTGCAGCAAATGTGTAATGAGCCCCGATGATGTGACTCTGGACCAGACGCTGTATTAGCTGCTTCCCTCCTTTATTCCTCTTCTGCACTCTCCACAGCACCTTGAAAGGTGTTAAGCATAAAGGAGCTGATCAGTAACGCTTTCTGATTGATTTCTGCAATAGAGGTTGGGAGCGGGTCCCCAAGAGCTCTCCAATGTGAATGTCTCCTTCTGTCAGTCTTTCTTTTCCTCTCTGCTGCACCTGATTTTGGAAGAACCAGTGGCTACATGATGGGTCAAAAACTTGCTTCTGAGAGCCAGGTGACCTTAGGGTCTGCTTTAGGTTCTACATTAACCTTGACCTGATGAGGTTACTTCTACTATTGGGCCCCAGAAAGTTGGCTTAGAACCTATCTCAGGTCTCTTGCCTGCTTGGATTCTTAGGGGAGGTGAGTGGCAGAACTTAGGGGAGCCTTGGCAATCCTCCTGAACTCCTAGCACTTGGATCTCAATTTTAGAACTCAGCTTCTTTTCTTTTTCTTTTTTACTTTCTTTCTTCCTTTCTTCCTCTTTCTCTTTCTTTCTTTCTTTCCTTCTTTCTTTCTTTCTTTCTTTCTAGATTTTATTTATTTATTTGACAGAGAGAGAGAACACAAGCAGGGGATGTGGGAGAGGGAGAAGCAGGCTCCCTGCTGAGCAGGGAGCCCAATGCGGGGCTCGATCCCAGGACCCTGGGATCATGACCTGAGCCGAAGGCAGATGCTTAACGACTGAGCCACTCAGGTGCCCCTTCTATTTCAAATTATTTTCAGCTAAGAGGTAGAAGTGGTGGATATAAGAAACTGTTCATCGTATGGGTCACGTCTCCACTCTTAACCACGGCTACCCCTGCGCGAGCAGCACTCAGCACGCCCCCTTTACTGTTGTAACCCCAGCTCAAGTGAAGGCAGGATTCTGTGAATATGTGTGTACACATGTGTGAGGTCGTTGCTTCTGGACAGGTCTTCTTTCTGAGCTGACCGCAGACCTCTGGCTACAACTACTGGAAGGGAAGAGACTTCCAATTTGTTCAGGGCCTCTTATTTGAACTTTGCGGAAGTTGGCTGAATTGATCAGTTTTTTGGGCTGCTTTCCTTGGACCCTGCTATGTGTATGTGTGTGTGTTGTGGCAGAGGGAGCCCTCAAACCCTATACTTTGTCTAAGGAAATGGAGAAATGCAGCCTGGCTCAGTGCTGGAAGTTGGCTGGAAAAATCAGGGCAGAAAGGGTCACTGGTGCGGTGAGAGGGAAGGGGGGTGTCTCTTCGTCCTAGGCAGTTGAGGCTTTCCCCTCAGCTGTGTTGTGGTGGAGAGAGGAAGCAGAGCTAGAGCAAAGCTCTGCAGGAATTAGTTGTGAGACCCTACAGGGGGCATCCTTGCCCAAAAAGCAGGCGTTGGAATCGCATGACAGGAAAAGGGAGGGCATCCCAAGTCTTTCCTGGAAACTTGGGATACACTGCGTGACCGGATTTCTCCTTCAGCTCCCTTGGGAGGTATTGATTTTCAGTTCTCTTGGGGACCCTTCTTACAGAGAAAAGATCCACTCTTACTCTTTGAATTAGCTGCTACTAACTCGTAGGTTGAAAAGGAAATGGATGTACCTGGCCAAGAATCAGAGAAGAATGTGGGAAGAGATTTGCACTTCCTTCTAAGAGTGTATATCCTAGAGAGTGACTGAAAGGGAATGCTTTTCCGAGTTGCCTTGTGCTTGCTAGAAACATGGTAACGAGTTGGCAGGGCGAATTCCCATAGTAGCAGTCTGCATGGGGGAGGACTCTACTTGGGATCCTGATGTTCTGTCAAATGCCTGGAGTCCATCTTGTCCCAGTAGATCGGGTCTGGGCTGTGAGCCTTCCTTCCCTTTGCAGGGACCCCAGAGCTGCAAAAGTTAGGGGACGACAGCAAAATCTGAGAAATTTGTGAGCGGGTAAAGGGAGCGGGTAAAGAGCCCCAGACCTAGGGCCGCCTTCTGAGCCAACCAGACGAACGGTCAGCTCCTAGGCTCGACCACAGCCTCCACCTTCTCTGGTAAACCCCCCAGAAGCCCTCAGTCCTGGGTCCTCCTCACCCCCCCACCCCTACCTCCTGACATCCACACCACCCCCAACCCAGTCTCAGCCCTTACCATGTTAGGCAGAAATGACTTGTTGACAACCTGTCTCCTTGTCTAGACTGAGGCATCCTTGAGGCACCCTTGAGGCATCCTGTCTTCCTTCCTGTCTCCCTCCCTTCTCCCTTCTGTACTTCTGTGCCTAGCAGGTCTCGGGGGGACAGTAAATGTTGCTTAGTTAATCAAACTAAAAGTACCCGCAGAGGCAGCACAACACAAACGCTAGCTTCCTTCCTTCCTGCATACGTCAGAGTCAGCTTTTGACCCTGAGCATGAAGATGGCTCACTTTGGTCTGTTTTTTTTTAGAAGATTTTATTTATTTATTTATTTAAGAGAGAGAGAGTGAGAGAGAGAGCATGAGAGGGGAGAGGATCAGAGGGAGAACCAGACTCCCTGACGAGCAGGGAGCCCAATGCAGGACTCGATCCCTGGACTCTGGGATCGTGACCTGAGCTAAAGGCAGACACTTAACCAACTGAGCCACCCGGGCACTTGGTGTTTTTTTAAATTTTGCTTTGTTTTTTTTTTTTTTTTTTAAAGATTTTATTTATTTATTTGTTTGAGAGGGAGAGAGAGAGAAAGAGAGAGATCGTGACCGCGCAAGGAGGGGAAATGGCAGGGAGAGGGAGAAGCAGACTCCGTGCTGAGCAGGGGGCTGAGGTGGGGCTCAATCCCAGGACCTTGGGATCATGACCTGGGCAGAAGGCAGCCAGCCGCTTAAGAGACTGGCCCACCCAGGCATCCCAGATTGCTCACTTTGATAATGGGAATATTTCCAGTATGTGCCAGCTTCCACCTGCCCCTCCTGGCCCCCTCAGTCTCCTGGACTGTGTTCAGGAATAGGGGACTATTATGGTAGGGGCTACCTGAGCTGAGCACACCTACGCTCCATGTATAAATTCTAAAGTGGAGAGAGAGAAGGAGATCATCCACCCCTGGGATGTTGCCTGTGCAGCCATTACCCCCCATTAATATGCATTGCTGAGAGTTGGCTGTGGCGCCCCGTTCTTCAGCACCCCCTCCTCTTACAAACCCCAGCTTAGATGGAGCAAGGCAGAGCTACTGGGCTAAGAAATTATCTCTGCTTCCTGCCAAGGAAGGAAGGCAGGAGCAGGAGCTCTTCCTTGGGGGTGAATTATTTAATCACTCGTCTTTCCCCTTGAATCAATGCAACTAATAAACATCTTTGTCTCTTCCTCCTTTCCCCTCCGCCATCAGCCTCTTATTATTCACATTTATTTCCTCTTCTTGCTTTTGCCTACGTCCTCAACAACTCTACTTAGGGAGGGCTGGTTCACATTGTGAGCCAGCCCTTCTTTCCCTCTGTTCCTCCTTCGTCCCCCATGCTAGTCTCTCCCCACTCCGGGGCACAATCAGCCTCTTCTGGGCCCATCCCAGCTTCTGAGGACTGGAAATGCCAGGACCTGCGGGTGTCACTTGAGGAAAACGCCTTTGCATAGCCTTTGGAAGGGAGCAGTCAGAACCAGGAGGCGGGGCCGGGCAGAGGGAGAGGGGAACAGCAGAGTCATTTGTCATGGCTAAATGGAAATTTATTGCTATAATCCCAGGGCTAGAGAAAAAGCATCAGTAAGGCTGGCAAAGGGAATAGGAACTTTAACAATTGCTAGAAAAACAAGCTACATCCTCCAACCAATCTACTGGCTGTTGGTTCTTATTTTCAAGGTATGGTGGCTCTGGGGCCCAGGTATCCTGAGGTCAGATGGTATGGAGAACAAGACTGCCCCCGCCCCCCCCTTTGACAGCCCCGCAGGTGTCTGCTTTGGGCAGTTGCTGGCCAGGGGTGCAAATGGAAGTTCTTCTGCCTGTCTTCTTCCTTTTCCATGAGTCTGGGGCCGACACTCCCCAGACACCATGCTTACACTGAGCTCAGCCCACAAACCTGGTTTCCTGAGCACCTAGCTCTTCTTTTAATACTGAGGACGATGCGAAATAGAATGGTGTGTTCCCGTGCCGTAAACTGCTTGTCAACTCATGGAAGAGATAAGACCAGCACAATGATTAGGGGTTCGTATTGAGTATGTACGAACAGCGAGGGGTGTTGAGGAGAGAGAGAGCTCTGGGTGAGCTAGGGGTCAAGCAGTCAACTGCTTACCTTAATCAGGTACAATAATTTATAAGTGTACAAAATCTCATCTTCTTTTGGCATGTTAATTCTTCCGCCAACATTTCTGCAGTGGGCAGTCATTCTTTCACCATTTGAAAGGTAGGGCCACAAGGCCTGAGGAAATTCAAGCTATGGCTTGATTTGGACTCCAGTGTTCTGGTTTTGGGTTTTCTCCTCCTTAAAGAAGGGGGAGATGAGAGTCAAGGCGAATAAGAGTTAGCTTTAGTGCAGAGCAAAGGAAAGGAGATTTCAAGGAGGAGAACTAGGGTGAACGGGTTGTACACTTGGCGCATGAAAGAGGCTTTGGAGTGTTACAGGAATGAATAAATACACAAACGAATTCAAGAATGCCCCGCGACCTGGGACAGTGAGGAGATAGAGAGGGGAGCAGCAGAGTCATTACTCATGGTTCAATGGAAATCTAGTGCTACGATGGCAGGGCTGGAGGAAGTCTTCGCGAGTGTGTAACACTAGTCGCAGAGCCATGAGAGATAAGGGTAGGTGATCCGGGTTGGGGAGGGGGCTAGATTATGGATGGAGGGCTGGGGATGCAGGCAGAGGAGTTTGGCTTTTCAAGAGAGGCCCAGAGAAAGCCACTGCTTTCTGGAACAAGGGCATCTCCCCTGAAGGCAAGAGGGTTGTGCCCACCTCTGCATATTCCATGCCTCGAAGCATGGCCTACCCAAGGGTGCGGCAGCTGGAGGGCAGAGTCCCACGCGGAATTACAAGATGACAGCTCTGGGCTCAGATCTGCAGCTTCTGGGCCCGGCGCAGTTCTGATAACCTCTCCGAACTTCAGCTGCTCTCCTCTCTCCGAGCTCAGCTGAAATGTTACTTCCCTGATACTCTGACAAAGTCAGGCCCTCCATCAGATCTTCACGGCAACATCTATTTGTCCCCTGTGGCACTTGTCACAGTTATAATAGTTGTCCAATATCCGTGGGTCCAGGACAGGGACTCTACCTGTCATGTTCAGTGTTGGATCCCTAGCTCTGAGCGTGGAACTGGGAACAGTTCTTAAGAAATGCTGGCTTAATGAATGAATGGATTTGTCAAAAGGGGGTAGTAATATTACCTCACAGAGCAATTAGGGGGGTCAGAGGTCGTCTCATAAATTCTTTGTAAAGCAAAAAAAAAAAAATTCTTTGTAAAGCAGTAGATAAGTGGGAGAGATTATTGTCACTGGGACCTGGATAAAGACCGAGCTGAGAGTCAGGGTGGGGACAGACTCTAGTGTCAGTCATCCAGGATGAGGTCAGGGGGAGAAGGGTTGAGAATGGCAGGGACATATGGGAGGAAGAATGACGAAGCACAGCGCCCAGCTATCCATCTATAGAATGAAGAAGAGAAAAGAAGTCTCAAAGTTCCCAGCCAGAGAGATTCAGGGAATGGAAAATGTCCCCTGGGGCAATCGCGAGGTGGGCCAGGAGAGCCCCCACGCCCTTTCTCTAGGGCTCCGTTGGTCTCCCACACCACTCCCTCCAGAGTTTTGTCTGTCTTTCCTTCCTGCACTATCTCTGGTTCTTTGTAATTCTCTCCGTGGGTGTTTCTTTGTCTCCATTTACATTTTTAGTCTTTGGCCCCTCCCTGCCTCAGACCCCCAGCCTGCACCTTCTTTTTCTTCTTCCTTCTCTTCCTCTTCTTCTTCTTTTTGAAGATTTATGGATTTATTTTAGAGAGGCAAGGGAGAGGCAGAGGGAGAGAGAATCTCAGGCAGACTCCCCGCTGAGCATGGAGCCAGATGCGGGACTTGATCTCAAGACCGTGAGATCATGACCTGAACGGAAACCAAGAGCTGGATACTCAACCGACTCAGCCACCCAGGCGCCCCCAGCCTGCACCTTCTACTCTCATCGAATTTTTCTTCCTCTGCTTCTTTCCTTTGCCTTTAGATCCCTTTGGCCACCCTGTCTTCACTCCCACTCTCTACTTGGTGCTTTCCCCTTTGGATATTTCTCTCTTCTGGCCTGCCTTTCTGCCAGCTGTCTTCCGTTGCACCCTGGAAGGTTCCGGAGACCTGCCAGGTGGGTCAACAGCAGCACTGTGGATTTCTCATGGTTTTTCTCTCAGCCCTTCCACCCACTGCCTGATTTGTCTCCTCTCAGTTCTTCCTGCCTGAATTCCGAGACCAAGCGGACACCCGCTGATTGGTGAAGCAGGTCTCAGGACCAACAAACTTTTGGCCTCTTTTATATCCCTTTCTATGTTCTCCCTTGTCCAAAAGAAGCAAACCTGAGGATATCTTACCCTTGGGACTCAGCTCCCCCCACCCCCAACCAAGAATGTCCGTGTCCCCTTATCTGCTCTGCTGAGGTCTGGCCTCCCTCCTTCCTCCTTAACCTGATCATGAGGCAAATATCTCACCATCTCTTTGTGCCTTAATTTAATGTCCTGTACATTTGTCTTCACATCAGAATGCCTATCTAGAAAACTGTCAGGGAACACAGCCCCGGCTGGTGTCACTATATTTCAGTCTCGCCCGGTGTTATACAAAAGTGGGCTCTTCATAAACACTTTTTGATACTAATATTCATGATGTCGCTGATGAAGGTGATGATAAGTAAGATGAGTCCTGGCAATGTTTCTGGAACCATGCCTGGCACATAATAGGTATTCAATAACCATTAGTAGACTCTTAATCTGAATGATATCGTTAATTGCTTTTCAAACTCCTTTTGTGAATGCAAATAATGGAAACAGACTCAGAGGAGCTTAAGGTAGAAGGAGACTCTATGGGGTGTAGATGAGCCTGGACCCAAGGGTGGGCCATACATCGGGTGGCACTGGGGTCTGGACGCAAGAAGTAGGAAGTTGTCAAGTCAAGTTGTCAACACTGCCCTGTTCTTCTCTTTCTCTGAGACAAGTTTCTTCCACTCCTCTGTGCACCTGGAAGGATAGGGACACCCTGTCCTGGCCTTAGTCATCTCTCTAAGCTCTGGGGCCACCAACCTGTGTTCCAGTTCTTCACGTCCATATTTGTCGAAGAGATATGTGATTGGCCCCACTGAGGTTAAGCCCCTTTGGCCGCTTGGCTGTGGATGGGAGCAGGATCACGTTCCCCAAACAGGCATGGAACCACTCCCCTCCAGAGTGACAGAAGCAATTCTCAAAAGGGTGGTGTGTGTTGGTGGAGGGTGGTGACGGTGGTCAGGATGGGGCAGATACAGCGGTGAGTGCCTCTTGCATGAAATAGAGCAGAAAGAATGAAGTCCACCAGAGCTGATAGAGCCCTGTCGGTTGGCTTGGACTCTCACAGCCAGCTACCTGGGACTTGTGTATCTCACTTGGGGGCCACTCCGTGAAGCCAGGCCCCCAAATCAGGGTGGGACTCAGCTTGTCCAGGGCAAGGTAGAACACACCTAGATCCTTCCCCCGGCAGGAAGGTCCTTTAGGTCCAGGTCTGCCCTCTACTCATTTCCTGTCTGCTCCCAGGAAGGGAGATTTATAAACCAAACCAAGCCTGAGTGGCAGCCCCTTCACAGAAGCTGATTACACAGGCAAAAGCTCTTCAGCTCCTGGAGAAGATAAAGAGAAGCATCTTCCCACACTGGCTGCAGCGATGGATGAGTTTGCCCTTCTGCAAACGATTACTTTGGTTCAGATAAGGAGCCCAAGTGGCTGGCAAACCAGCAGATTCCTATAATCTCTTTCCTAAGATTTGAGCTTAAACAACTTCAGTCACTCTCCCCTTCACCCCCACCTCTGCCCCCCACCTCTTGCAGTATCTTCTTTATGATATCCTCTGAGAAGAAACAAATGTTTGGGGCCCTTGGTAGGTCTGGGTGTTCTGGAAGCATGCAGATGCCAGGAAAAAGCAAAGTCCATCTAGCAATGGAGTTCTGTGGTTGAGAATTCAGGCCTGGGGGTGCCTGGCTGGCTCAGTGGGTTAAAGCCTCTGCCTTCGGTTCAGGTCATGATCTTGGGGTCCTGGGATCGATCCCCACATCAGGCTCTCTGCTCAGAGGGGAGTCTGATTCCCTTCCTCTCTCTCTGCCTGCCTCTCTGCCTACTTGTGATCTCTAATAAATAAATAAATAAATAAAAAATCTTAAAAAAAAAAAAAAAAAAGAATTCAGGCCTGGCCTAGACAGAGCCGGGTTTGCATCCTGGCTGGTTGCTCAGTAGTTGCTAAAGTATTTTTATGATTTTTAATAAATTTATATTTAAAAAAATAATGGGTGGGTTGCCTGGGTGGCTCAGTCGGTTAAGCGTCTACCTTTGGCTCATGTCATGATCCCAGCGTCCTGGGATCGTGCCCCGCATTGGGCTCTCTGCTCAGTGGGGAGTCTGCTTCTCTCTCTGCCTCTGCTTCTCTCCCCACTACTCTCTCTCGCTCTCAAATAAATAAATAAAATCTTTAAAAACAAACAAACAAAAAACCAAAATAAATCATGGGAAACTTAAGAACCATGTGGATTCTTTACATTTATTTTACAGTCTGGTTTTGTTTTTCTTTTGCATTATATTTTGAGGGAATGTCATAATCTTTTCAGTGCCTTGGGCCTTTAAATTCTGGGTCTTTCATTTATTACATGTTACCTGGGTCAAATAAGTAAATAGACTAATTGTATGCCAATCCCATGTGGTTAGTCTGAGGATGGAATGGAATAATCCATGTGAGCCCCTAGCCGAGCTCTTGGCATATAATAAGCACCATCTAAATTGTAGTTATGATGTGGTATATACACAATGGAATATTACTCAGGGGGAAATCTTGCCATTTGCAACAACATGGATGGAGCTAGAAAGTATTATGCTAAGTGCAATAAGCCAGAGAAAAACAAATACCATATGATTTCACTCATATGTGGAATTTAAGAAACAAAAGACACAAGCAATGGAAAAAAAAAAAAAGAGAGAGCAAGGCAAGCCAAGACAGTGACTCTCAACCATAAAGAACAACCTGATCAGGGGGGAGGTGGGTGGGGGATGGGTGAAACAGGGATGGGGATTAAGGCGGGCCCTTGTGATGAACACTGAGTAATGTATGGAAATGTGGAATCACTGCATTGTACTCCTGAAACTAATCTTACACTGTATGTGAACTAACTGGAATTAGAATAAAAACTAAAAAAAAACAAATAAAAATAAAACACTTGTCATTACTGTCATTGTTTCATAAAGTGACCATTGACTCTGATGAGAAAAGTACTTTAAAAAATGTGGGCCTCAAGCTGGCAAATAGTCATATCCTGATGAGAATGATTCCTGTAGGGGGCACTACCTGAGATTTGCGGTGGAGCCAGGCTAGGACAGCAGAAGCAGGAGGAGGAGGGGGCATCCTGCTTTTTCTTTTGTTTCTTTTTATTTATTATACATCCTGCTGGAGTAGTTCCTCAATACTTCAGCATCTGAAAAAGTAGGCAAACAATCAAACGCTAACATCTTATATCCCCATTTGATTGAACCTTTCCTATTCAATTTCTCTCCTTGTTTTAGGATTCAGATGGTACAAGTCATTCTATCCATTCCCCTGTGGGCCTCTAGCACTGGCCTGAGATTTAGGAATCTCTTTCTTGGAGTTGGAATTTCCTCCCTCATTCATCACCATTTGGTTCTTATTTTACACTGTCAAAGAAGTTATTTCTCAAATCTCACCTAAGGACTGGGGTTCTCTCTGAGTCTCCTGAGATTATGGGGTATTGGAAAACATTCCAGAGTCTTTGCTACCTCTTGGTAAGAGAATTGTTTGATTGATTGATTCATTCATCTATCCATCCATCCATCCATCCATCCATCCATCCAGGTATTCTTGAACATTTACTTGACTGGGCTCTGTGTGGAGTAATGGGCATCTGGGCTTTTGTGAGACATTGAATTTGCCCCTGACCCATCAAGCTGCCAGGGAAGGAAGTCTAATGCTGAAATCTTTCCTCCCTGGGTAGCAAGGCAGGGGTTCCCATACCTCATACTCATTGTTGCTCCTAAACCCACTGGCTGATTCTCTAATTGAATGGTTTGCACACAGAGTAAATTTTCTTCATATTTCAGTGCCTGCCTCGCTTTTCAGGCAGAGGATAATATCCCTTTGTGTGCTAATCGGCTTTCCGGGATCATCCACATTCTCTAGCTTCTCAAATGAAACTCGACCTGGGCCCTCCTGGGCAAATAGAATCCTGGAATTTGCATAAATGATTAAATCTGGCCTTTTAAATTGGGCCAGGGTGCTTCCCAGCGTGCTCCGTGCCCCCTCCTCATGGGGCATGGCTCTGTGGCACAGGGGAGAACAGAGCCTTTGCACCCCAAGCCTTCGGGCAGTGGGCATGGGGTGGTTCGAGGTTGGCAGGTTAGCGGGTGGAGAGCTCTGGTTTTGCAGCTCAGTCCCAGCTCTGCCTTTACCAAGTGTAAAGTCTGGGGCAAGTTCCCTGAATTCTTGCTGTCTCACTTGTCTCTTCCATAAAATGGGGCTAATAGTTCTAAACTGTTGCAAGAATGAAAGGAGGTAATGCAGGGGAAGCCGTGAAAAACAGTGTTTGAGCCAGAGAGTAAGCACTCGGTAAATAGAAACAGCAACAACAACTATTGTTTTCAAGGGGGATGAGGCAGTCGGGGCCTGCGAATTCCATCTAGTGTCTTGCAGTTTGTTGACGGGTTCCATGAAGGTAGGCGCCTTATGCTACAGTGGAGGGAAGGAAGGAGGAAGGATGGAAGGAAGAGGGAAGGGAAGGAGGGAGGAAGAAAGGGAGGGGGAGGGAGGGAGGGAGGGAAAGAAAGGGAAGGAGGGTGGGGGAAGGGAAGGAAGGAAGGAAGGAGGAAGGAGAGAGGGAAGGGAAGGAAGGAAGGAAGGAGGAAGGAGAGGGGGAAGGGAAGGAAGGAAGGGAGGGAGAGAGGGAGGGAAAGCTGCACTTATTAAGACAGACACAGGGTCAGGTGCATTCTAAGCTTTCTCATTTAACTTGTAAACACCATTAGACATTAGGCATTGCAGTCCCCCATCTCAGAGAAGGAGACGGCCACAGACACTGGTAGCTTGCGCCAGGATCACATGGGGCCAGGAAGCCGTGAGCGGAAGCGCTGAGCTGCTTCCACGCCAGCAGAAGAAACCAGAAGAGTAGCTATATTGATTTGTCTGTTCGGGCTTGGGCCCTACACCCGTATCATCTGCCTCCACTGCCTGAGTTGTTAGTTCCCAAGTTTGCAGACAAGACGGGAAGCTCAGCTCTGGCCGACGGCGGAGCGGGCACGGGGTTGGGTCTGTCTGCCTGCCAGCCTGGTGCTCCCTCCTGAGTGGCTGGCATTGCCCTGCTCTGCTGGGAGGTGCCTATGCAACCTTGGGCAGGTCACTTAACTCATTTACACTGCAGCTTCTTTCCCTATAAACCAGATGATGACAGCCGCCCTGCCTGCTTCTGGGAGCAGCCAGGAGGCTCAGACGGGGTAATGGATGTGAAAGGGCTTTATAAACTGGAAAGTTCTGTGGACTTGGAGGGGTTACTACCTTCACTACATAAAACCTCCCACGCGCAGCACATCTCCTGTCTCCCTCCTGATGCTGACACCCGGCTCTAGCGCTTTGAGAGTCTGCCCAGACCGGCTTCCTGTGTCTCCTGCCTCTGCATTCCCAGTGCCTCCCTACAGACTCTCAGAGCGTGCTGGATGGCAGAGGCTTGAACTGGACACAGAGCATGGTAGAATGAGACCCCCAGGTCTCCCCAGCTGATGGGGGCTGTGTCTGGGGGACCTCTGCCCTCTCTCTTGGGCCTGCAAACCCCTTCCCAGGCTGGGGCTCTGCAGGGACCTCATGTAGCACCTCTGAGATCCCCAAAGACCCCTGCCCCTGGCTGGATAACTCTAGTCAAGTAGCTTCCCCAGCCCAAGGCACTCAGACTTTCCATTTCCAGTTGCTTTCTATAGAGGGCTCATAAGAAACTACCTCCCATGTGTGTTAACGACTCCTTTTAAACTCGGTTCCTGCAGCCTTTTTGCTCTCTCTTCTTGCCTCCCTTGCCCTCCTTAACCTGAGAAACAGATCTCCCCCCTTTGTACACCCCCGCCCCCGCCAGTAGCTGGGAGCTCACCTAAGCATTCTAATTGGACTGTTTCCCATTGGGGCTCCTTCTGGCAGCACGGCTGTAGAAGCCTATAAACATGATCTCATCCAACCTTCTCGTTCCATGGAGGAGAAACGGAAAGCAGAGCAGACAGTATTCTTAAGGGCTCTTGGAGGGTTAGCCCCCTTCCTCCTCAGGAGGATCTTGGTGTGATGTGGTGGTAGCCGAGGGTGTTCAGATCTGTCTCGTTTGACACGGTCAGGTTCACTGACTGCAAGCCACCATCCGAAAGGACCAGCGGGAGACATGGAAGACTTAGCCATACGCCTCTCTTTCTAGAATATTCTATGTTCAAGACTATCCGGAGGCACGAGGCCAGGATAAAATGATCTTGGGAGTTTGCCTTTCCCTGAAACTGTTTTGTGCTTGTCTGCTGAATCCAGTTTCTAAGCCAGGGGAGAGGTTCCTAGCAGCTTTTTGGCACTCAGGAAATGTGAAAGAATCGTTATTGTCAGTTGTAGCATAAAGGAGTAAGCTGCATGACCATCCATTCTCCTACCTGCTTCCGTGATCAAAAAGACAAAGCAAATGAGATGATCTCCTCCTTGCCCAGAGACAATCTCATCGCCTCCGCTCCATCGACCATCTAGCCGCGAGCGGTGTTAATGCCATCTCTCCAAAACAGATGGGAGACCAACCGTACTGGAGGAGTGAAGAGTTTGCTGTTCATCTCAGTTGCAAACTTGACAGTGAAACACATCCCAGAATCAAAGCCTTCTCTCTCACTGCCTGCAGGTTAGAGGCTGTTTCCCTAGCTGGTATGGGGAAGGCAGAAGTTTCCTTCATCTTTTTGAAAAAAGGCTCGGGTCCTGTTGTGGCCCCTACTACCCCAGACGGCAAGTGGGTCACTTGGGCGAGCACAAAAGGAGGGTCCCACCGCGCTGGGGCTGTGTGGGCAGACACTGCTGTAGGACTCCTTTCTGGTTGCCTCACTTATATCGGCAAAACTGAGAGCTTTGCGGGGGGGTACAACAGGGACTGTTGGTGGCAGGTTTTGCCTCTCCCGTGTTGTCCCCAGTAACTCAGGACTGGCTCCACACTTGCCTACCCCAAGTATGAAATAAAAAACCCTATATTTAAGGAGGGGAGTCTAGTGACTCTCTATAACTGGGACAAGCCCTACGTCTGCCTCCTTTATCTCTGAGTACCCATCTCCCTCCCACCCCCAAACCCCATCCCAATGAGGCTAAGCGAAGTCCTCCAACAACCCCTACAGTCCTCTCCCTGGGGGACTTCTGGCAAACACATTCTCTCTAGCTTACATCTCCAGAGATATTTTGATTCTCGCTGGTCGGCATCTGGGGAAGTGGCCTCGCTGGTGTGCCCTTGATTCTGTTCAGACTACAAATTTTTCACCTTGCTGGCTCTGCTTGGGAATTCTGATCCATGCATTATGGACCCTGACTTCCGTTTTCTCTCCTGGGACTGATGCCAACCTGTTTCTAGCTCTAGTTTGTTCCTGCTCTCCTCTTCCTAGACCCCTGCACCCAAGAAAAGCCATCTTTTTCCTGCTCTCTTGGCACTGGCCTCCCAAGGTCCCTGGGCGGTTCAAACTTTGTTCTCTTATCCAGATTGCCTTTCTCCTTGCCACTAAGTACCCTGTTTATCCAGAGACTATCTCTGGCCATGAAGGAGGGTTGGTGCTCTGCTGCCCCCTGGGGGCGCATATTCTACAGGCCAGTTTGGACATGTAGTTTTGCACATCTAGCATAAACCAAAGGAAAGCTCTGAAGTTGGCATTCTTCTTTATACGCTTCCCTTTCCTCCCTCCGTACGCCCCTCTTTCTCCTGCTGCTGCTTCTAAGCCCACAGATGTTTTCTCCAGCTGCACGAGCCCCCTGCAGAAGCCAGGTGAGAGTGTCATGGCTTTCCTTCCAACTCAGGGTCGGAGCCTGTGGAGAGCAGGCTGGTTCCGTCCAAGCTGCCAGATCCTTTCGTCTAGGGAGAAAGCAATCATTGTAGACTCGCTCCAGCCTGGGCTCCGCTAGAACAAACACACATGGGCATATTAACACCCACATGCCAAAAATTCAATTTCGGCAAACAACCAGACCCTGCTAATTAAAATGTCTAATCCATTTAAATGAATGCAACAATTAACTTAGCCAGACCATAATTGCGTGATTTGAATACTTGTCCTTTTCATTCCCATCTAGTTGGTGGGAAGACTCATTTCCTGGGTGGGGTCCAAACCTCGTGATCTTTGAAATGGATTTTATTGCTCGGCTTCCCTCTATAGAGGACCTCGCCCCTCACCTGTCACCTGTCACCACCCCTCACCCGATGAGACTGGTCTTTGCTTTCTGGAAACTTGGGCCCAGTGGATTACTTCTGGTTTGAGCGGTGCCGATGGAGAAACACATTGGGTCAGAGTTATCCTCTCCCTGGAAAGCTCCCTCCTCGCAGGTGCCTCTCCCAGAATTTCTGCCTGGGATGGGAAGAATTAGGGCTGTGATTGTCTCTGTTGTTCTCATTCCTGCTCCAACCAAAGACTGCCACATTAGCCCTGGTAGCATCGGGGCCAGAGAGAGAGAGAGAGAATCAAAGAGACAAAAAGAGAATCAGGGATTGAAATACGGGAGAAGAGAGAGGGACATCTTGCCCACACAACTTGAATGTATGAAAGATAAACATCAGAGACATATTCGGCCATCACCTGCACACGGCCCTAAGGGCTCCTGCCTGCCCCCACCCTGGTCTGCTCTTCACCTCCTGACTCGCATCTTGGAACATGTATGGAGTGTGTACATGCAAGGCCCTGAGGTGGTCGCTGGAAAGAGATAAGACGGGAGCATGAGTAAGTATCAGTAAACAGAGGGGGTATGATGAGAGAGGTATGAGAGAGGGCAGCGGTCCCCCAGAAGGGCTACATGGCACAGTGTGGTGGCTTGTGGTACAGAGCTGGACAGAAGCAGAAGCTAGGGCACTTGAAGAGGGCTTTGGATGGCAAGAGTGCTGTTTTTCCTGAGATTCCGGGGGTGCATCCAGGTTTTGGGGGGGTGTGAAGCTTTTTAATTGATAGGGAGGTTATTTAAGAACCCCCCCAAATTGTGAATAAGGAATTAGGCATAAAATCAAATATTTATTTCAAATAGAAAATAAATCATAATGAATTATATATTTTAAAAGCTGACAACACCACAAACACCACATGACCCAGAAAAAGAATGGACTTAAAAATAAAGTATTAGCTGAGGAGCACCCGTCTTACAGCATTTTCTCCCTCGGTTTCTTCGGTTGCATACTCTTTGATGCTTCTTCATATGACAACAGTTTTGGCGTGTCATGGTCCAAAGAGAGAATAAAAAGAGAATTCTGTCTTTCTTCTGACAGAGCTGATCAAAATTTGTTTTTTTGGAAATCATAGTTGGGATTCATAAAACATGACACTACACAGACACACAGACACATACACACACGGCCCCTTTTCTGGGTTAACACCACAGGTTTGTGTCCTGCAACTTAGGAATTGTGATCAGTTCTGTGGGAGGAGCCACGGACACATTCACCATGTGCTCTGCCTGCCCCTCCGCCCTCCAGCACCAAGGTCACGGTGCTGTGATTTGTCACAGTGGGTGGAAGGCCTACTCCCTGAGTCATTTCTAAACAGTAACTTAACTAAATGTAAAACTGAGAACCAGTTATATGTAACTAACCCAACTAAAAGCTTTCCCAGTTCAACTCAGCCTGTGCTGGGTCCCACGGTCACTCTGGCACCATGCTGTCGAAGGGAAGCGTGATGGAGGGAGGCTGGGATGGAAGAGATAGTAGCTTTCACTAACTGGTGTTAAAATGGATTACTTTAGAAAGTTTTACAAAAACATAAGATCTTGTAAATATATCGCCAGGGCCTCTCCTGGAACCTCCAGGGGCGTCTGAGAAGTGAAGGGCCTTGATGCGTAAGGCTGCGTGGTTTTTTTGTTTGTTTGTTTTTAAAGATTGTATTTATTTATTTGACAGAGAGAGACAGTGAGAGAGGAAACACAAGCATGGGGAGAGGGAGAGAGAAGCAGGGAGCCTGATGTGGGGCTCAATCCCAGGACCCTGGGATCATGACCTGAGCCGAAGTCAGACACGTAAAGACTGAGCCACCCACGCACCTCAGGCTGTATGGTTTTATCATAAAGTTATTACTGCTTCGATTATAAACTTATTTGGGAAGGTGATGGAAACTGTTAGAGAGATGACCTTTTCCCACTTAGCCCTTAGGGCTGAAGAGAGAGAGTGTTGCACAGTAATGAAGGGTATACATTCTGGAGTTGGTGGTTTTGGGTTCAAGTCTTGGCTCTGCGGTTTAGGAGTTCTGCGATCCGAGACAAACCGCCTACACCTCAGCTTTCTCATCTGTAAAAAGGGGTTCCTAATAGAATTGACATTCTGGATAAAGGTGACAATGCAGGAAAAGTAGTAATAGCAATTGATCACTGCCATCTGTTTTTTATTTTTCAGAGGGAGGAGACATACCATCCTGCTCCTGGGGTGGACAGAGTGAGGGTGGTGGGGAGAGTCCCCTAAAGGAGGGACATTTGACCTAGCCCTTAAAGTTCTAGGACCAGGGGCGCCTGGGTGGCTCAGTAGTTAAGCCTCCACCTTTGGCTCAGGTCATGATTACAGGGTCCTGGGATCGAGCCCTACATCAGGCTCCCTGCTCAACAGAGAGCCTTCTTCTCTCTTTCCCTCTGCCTGCTGCTCTGCTTACTTCTACTCTCTCTATCTCTCTGTCAAATAAATAAAAAATGTTAAAAAAAAAAAAAAGGTCTAGGACCAGAATATTTGAAATGGGGAGGCACATGACCGTGGAGACGTGTCTTGTTTGGCCAGAAAGTTTGCTATGAGTTTAACAAGGTAGTTTGGGGCTGAGAAGAGCCATCTAGGCTTTATTTCCCATGATCTGACATGATCAGATCTAGGATTCTGAAGCACAAGCCCTGGGCCATGGGAGAGGACGACTGGGTGGGGAGGATGCGGGGAGTGTGAGACTGGTTGGCGGGAGGTGGAGGACAGAACCGGGCAGGGTCAGAGGTTCCCACGCACAGGCACACAGCCTCATTGGCACATGAACGCACTTCGAGAATAACAGGTTCCATGCTGATAGCATGGTTAGCCCGAATCTCTCTGTATTATTTATTCTGCTGTCTGCAGGGGCTCGACAAATAGGAGACCGGACTGGCAGAGCTGTCGCCGGTGCCGGCCTGAAGCTAGGCCCTTTCAGGCATGCACGGCACCCTTGCATGACAGAATCCTGCTTCCTGGGCCTGAAGGGTCACTCCCAGCACTGGCTGCAGCTGGCTGACTTGTCTTCACATCTGAGTAGGCGCTTTCTGGGAGCTGGTGGGAGCTGCCAGCAAGTACTGGCCTCCAGCAGGCTGATGGGCAGTGCAATTTATTTTAAGCTGAAATGACATCGGGACAACAACACCTCTTGCGGAAGACAGTTTGGGCCCTATAATTGCTAGCCCGGAGGCAGGGAGAGGTCCCTTTCTCCTCTCAACACCTGCCAAAGTAAAAGGCATAGACATCAATAGGCCCTTTTGGACAAAGAGACTCAGAGGGTCCTCTCCTAGCCATCTGCCTGGGGCCTCAAGCCACAGTCTTGTGTCGTGGCCCTTTCATGCCAGGCAGGCGCCAGAGATGAAGGCATTAGGGCCTCAAAGCATTAGCCAGCCCGGATGTGGCATTTTGCCCAAAGGTTTCTACCTCATTTGGACCTAGCCCTGCTCTGAAATCTCTGCCCATTGATTCAGAAGATGGTTGCAGACCCAATAAATCATTAATGGTCCTTCTCACACATCCATTTGCAAGATACAGAAGACGGGAGGCAGAGATTTCTTCAGATCAGGGAAAATGGAACTCAGTGTCCCTTATTATAGATTATATTTCTCATGAGAGATCCGCCCCCTCTCATTTGCCTATATTCGTATCTTCATCCCAGTTGCACAGTGCCTAATACAGTTTTTGGCATGTCAATTAGTATTAATTTGTTGACTGATTGCGTTCTGAGATGAATAATAATTTGGACCAGGTAATTTAATTTCTATTATTTTATTATGGGAAGGAGGAGGGAAGGCTAGTATATGTCTTCATTTATTTACTCATCCAACCCACAAATATTTATCGAGTGCTTACCATGTCTAGGCACTGTACTTTGTGCACGAGATAGAGCAGCAGACAAGCTACAGCTCCTGCCGCAAGGAGCTTCGGTTTCATGGGAGACAGATAAATACTCAACACATCACCTTAGGGGAAGTGCCTTGTACTGAGAACACATTCTGGGCACTTGACTCAGACAAAGGGTGCAGGGGGTGGTGGTCCGGGAAGGCTTATCAGGGGTGTTGATGTCTCACCTGGGAGCTGAGGGAAGTGTGGGAGTTAGCCAGGTGACAGTTGGTGGAGAGGTACAAGTGAGACCAGTCAATGGCCCAGGGCACCATGGAGCAGGACCTGGTCTAGAGGAAGAGTTGGCCAAAGAGGAAAGGTAACTGGAATAGTGCAGAAGTCATGGGATTGGGGGAAAGACAGTATTTAAGGGAACTTTTACCAATTAAGTGTTTCTGGAGACAAACAACTGAACTGACTCCAGGCAACTCAAGATGATGGCCATTATGGTTTCACACACAATCAAAGGCAAACCTGAACAACCTGGTGACTCTAGGGAGTCACCAGTAGAGTCTCCTTGACCTGGCCTGACAATGAATGACATGAGCTCCAGCTGCCCCATCTCTGTGTGCTCAAGCCTTCAACTCCCTGGGAGGAAAACCCTGATTGGCCCTATTGGGTCAGGTGTCTCTACCTTTGGACCAATCAGGCATAGGCAGGGAAGGGGCCTCTGGTCAGTCCTACCTTGACCCCGTGAAGCCTACATTCAGTTCTATATTTTTTGTTTTCCTTTGTTTTTAGAGTGCAAATAGGGAAGGAGGGCATTTCACTAAGAGAAAGTGCAGTAGGGAGGTAGGAAGTTAGGAAGGTTTCCTAATATCTTCACTTTATTGAGCTGGAAAGTTCTGGTACTTATTTGCAAGGACCATGGATTTCTCTTTTCCCATGCCGGCTGTTTCTGCCCATCAATGGATCTCACACACCCAGGTTTAGGACTGCTAGACTTCAGTATGTCCTTCAGTGTCTCTGACAAATTTGGGGAATCTGGAGTCCTGAGAATTTTTCAGGGCTATGACTTAGAGGCTTGTGGGGAGAAAGAAAGGATTTTGGAAATGGGGGGCAATGGAGAACCTCCGTAGACATCTAGGAGAGGGGTTATAGAGAAGTGTGCTACTTTCCCGAGTCTAATTTGGGTTTATCCAAGTGAATAATTTCTCAGGCAACCAGGAGGAGCTGTAAGCCCCACGAGATTGGGGCTGCTCAGAATTCAAGCTGCAGTTCTGACAGCTTCAAATTGGAATCAGGCTTAGCACTGGGGCCTGTGAGGTCCTTCACTTGCTTCACTGTGTCCTCCAGGCCCAGGGCACAATTCCCAGAGGTTGAGAACACTGCTGTGCTGTGTCTTTGTGGATTCATGTAAGGAAGGGCCCGATGAGTATTTGGCCACTTTTCACTTGCTTACCAGGCAAATGGCTTGATAGCTCCTGGCCTAGAGAGTGAGAAGGAGTCAGGCTCTGAACAGACACCTTTGCTAGGAGAAGACACCCTCGGGCCCTTTTCCCTCGTGTCCTGGGCTATGGACCAGTCTCACCTACCCCTCTCCACCGCCTCTTCCCCTGGCTAACTGCCATACTTCCCAAGAGCACTTGGTCAGTTGGGTAGACAATTGTTCTTAGCCTCTTAAGATCTTAGACAACACAATCTAGAAGTCTTCTCAGATACCTGTTAGTGCATCCTTTTATTTTATAGAAAGGGAAGTTGTGCCCAGAAAGGGGATGAGATTTGTCTGAGGTCAATCAGCTAATCTGTAACAGAACTGACTCCAGAACTGAGACCTCTCGAAGCCAGGTGAGCCATCACTTAACATTGCTTCTCACATCTCACCTTTCTGTGGGAGGACTGAATGTGCTGAGACCCTACAGCCAACTTTTCCTCTTGCTGTCACCTTCCCTAAGGATCAGTGTTGTTCTCAACCCAGCTTCAGGGATAAGGAATAACTCCTGAACTTCCCTCTCTTCTATTAAGCATTTTTCCTTGGATAAGGAGATCCTGGGTCCAAGAGTCAGACCCAGGCGTTGCTAAGAAGGAGTCACTGGATTCAAGGACATGCTTCTTAGACCTTTATCACCAATTTATCACTAGTCCCCGCTCTGAATGGCCCTGAGGACAAGTATCCTGTTAGCAGAAAGGCCCTCACCAAGTCTGAACAACAAAAGAGAGCAGGAGGAACTGAACTGGGTGGGTAGGGGCTGTTTGACCACTTGTCAGCTTGTGGACTTTGTGCTCTAGGCGATTTTGTGTGGACAGGGAAGTGACAACAGTAGCCCATGCTCCTAGAGATATCCCAGTCATCAAGGGTTGCTGCAGTCTGTTCAAGGCCAGCAGCTTTGCCTGCCTTTCAGAGCCAACAGCTTCTTCAGATGAGAGAAGATGTGAGCCTATCAGCTTTTCCCTTTCCTTTCAGGGAGAGCTTCTTCAGGACTTGAAATTGGTGACATTGGTGTCACAACTCCGGGGACAATGGTTTTTACCATTTCTTTAGAGAGTAGTCTGCTATTTTTCTTTTCTTTTTTTGTTTTTTGTTTTTGGTAGGAGGAAATGGGGAATGATCAAAAGGGGAGAGAGAAGAGTTTTGAAAACTTTTTTAGGTGGTGGATTTTGCATGTCTGTGCGTGTGTGTGTGTGTGTGTGTGTGTGTGTGCTTACTCTAAGACAACTCATGATGAACAGCAACTTTAAATATCCAGAGCTATACCTTGTATAATCTTCACTGGTAGACTCTGAGTATTTGGTAGATAGAACACCTCTCAGGCATGGTGATAAGCTCCACTTCAGGGCCAACCTGGGTGTCTCTCTCTCTCTCTTTTTTTTTAACATTTAAAAAAAAAGATTTTATTTATTTACTTGACAGAGATCACAAGTAGGCAAAGAGGCAGGCAGAGAGAGAGAGAGGGGGAAGCGGGCTCCCTGCTGAGCAGAGAGCCAGATGTGGGGCTCCATCCCAGGACCCTGAGATCTTGACCTGAGCCGAAGGCAGAGGCTTTAACCCGTTGAGCCACCCAGGTGCCCCGGGTGAAACGTGAAGAAACCGAAGCCCTGAGGGGTTAAGTAACTTGCCCAAATCACACTGGTGGCAAGAGGTGGAGGCAGGAATTAAACTCTGCTGTTTGGGACGAATGGATAAAGAAGATGTGGTCCATATATACTATGGAGTATTATGCCTCCATCAGAAAGGATGAATACCCAACTTTTGTATCAACATGGATGGGACTGGAGGAGATTATGCTGAGTGAAATAAGTCAAGCAGAGAGAGTCAATTATCATATGGTTTCGCTTACTTGTGGAGCATAAGGAATAACACGGAGGACATGGGGAGATGGAGAGGAGAGAGCAGTTGGGGGAAACTGGAGGAGGGACAAACCAGGAGAGACTGTGGACTCTGAGGAACTAACTGACGGTTTTGGAGGGGAGGGGGTAGGGGGTTGGGTGAGGCTGGTGGTGGGTATTAAGGAGGGCAAGTACAGCATGGAGCACTGGGTGTGGTTCATAAACAATGAATCTTGGAACACACACACACACACACAATAAAATAAAATTAGAAACAAAACTAAGAAAAAAACAAAAAACCACCTCTGCTGTTTGGTTCCAGGTCCTTCCTGGCTCTTAGCTGCCATGTGATACCTACCACCACTTACTACCACGTACTACTACTACTACTACTACTACTACTACTGTTTCTTTCTTCTTTCCTTTCTCGTTCTCGTTCTTCTTCTTTTTTGATACTTATTTTTAAGATCCATGTCTGAATGATTGCTCCGACACCTATTGTATAGAATCTGAAAGCTGTGGGGTTCACTCAGTATCCCCCGGGGATGGCTGTGTCAGGGAGAAGAGTGCCCTAGATACATCCTCAAACCACAACCCAACTACGCAGTTTCTAGGAGATTTGACCACTATTGCTGGCCACCCTAAAGTCTGTAAAATACAGGCCATTCTCATTGGCAGATCGGTTATGGCTAATTCAGTGCTAATTTCCCTCCACCCACCCACCCGCCGTGCCCCAACCACTGCGCAGTTGTCCGGGCAATGCTGAACAGCCTCCAGTGATGGGGACCTTACTGTCCCACATAGCAGCTCTTCGCATCTTTGGACAATAGTGATCATTGAGAGTTGGGGATGAAGTCTGCCTTCCTTAACCTCTTGTCCACTGGTGGAACAGATTTGGGTCCTCAACCACAAGCAACCTTTTAAAAATTTGGAGAAAACCTTTACCAATACCCAGAATCTTCTCTTTCCCTGGTGACATTTTCTCTGTTTCTCCTACGACAGAGCTTCAGGACCAACCTGGCCTCTCAAGCGCTTGTCCACATTCCTGCTAATGAGTCACTGAGATGTGGCCTGGTGAGAACAAAGCATAGCAGGGCAGTCCCTTTCCTCCTTGCAGTGATTCTATTAATGAAGCTTCAGGCGAGCCTCACTTGAGACAAACCTCATCCCAGGCTTCTTAAAGGGCTTATGGTTGATAATCTCAGACATCAGAGGAAGTATTTGCAGCTTCGTCACATAAGAATCATTTGAAGATCTTTTAAAAATACCAGAAACTCCTACTTAATTGGTCTGATATGCTGCTTAGGTATTAGGATTTTAACAATTCTCTGGGTATTTCTAGTGTATGGTCAAGACTGAAAACCTGGTCTTACTAAGACCAAGCTGGAATGTAATTTTTGTGAGAGCAGGGTCTTGGTTTCTCTGGTTTCCTGCTGTGTTCCCAGCAACAGCTCAGGCGCTTGGCACATAGGAGATCTTGCTCAGGAAACATTTGTTGATCAATGAATGAATCCTCTGCACGTTTCTGAGCGTTTGCTTATCCCTTCATCAGTTGTCCCTGATAAAGTGATGATTGAAGGGCATTGAGAGACTCTCTCTGCCTCTGACAGGGAGGGATGGAGTTCGCTGAGTCTGGTTCCTGGCCAACACGCAGTTAAAATTATCTAAGTAGGACAGAACAAAGCTTGCTGGCACATGGGAAGGGCTCTTGGGTCACCACGCTCCTGTGAAGGAGGCTGGGTTGAGAACATGGTGACAACTTTGTGTTTAATTAACGTGGCTCTAGAGGGATCTGGAGCAGAATTTAATGGAGGCTAAGATTACCCACAGACTGGGGAAAGGGTCAGCTCAGATCAAAGGAAGCATCTGGAGACACGGAATGAGGCCTTATTGAGAAGAATCAGGCAAAAGAGCTTGTTTCACTGGCTGGAGAATTTTGTGAGGCATTTGAGACAACTGAACTCTGAGAGGCACGGAGACGGCTTGCTGTTAGGTAGCAGCTGTGCCTGAGGGTCTGTGGTTCTCACTGCATCCAGGATTCTGCCTCCGTGGAGACCTGAGGAACCCATCCCCTCCCTTCCCTCCCACCTTATGTTCAGTGTGAGCATATAGAGGTTCCGGGGGAGAGAACCCATGTGGAGGGATGGACACTGATTATGAGATGAAGAAACCTCAACTGAGAGCATGAGTGTGATAGAGGCCTGGGGTATAGGAGTCACGGACTAGGAAGACTCTGGTAAGAAGCAGCATTCTGATGGGGAAGCATTGTGGAAATATGATCAAGACAGGAAGAGACGTGTGTAGATAGAGAGGACTTGAATATGTGTTCAAAGTAGGCAAGATGGAAGGTTCAGAGCTTTCTTCTGGTAACAGGGAGGGGAACTGATAATGTATACATTGTCTCATTTAATCCTCACAATTCTCCTAAAAGGTAGAGAGTGTCAACCCTACTTTATTCATGAGGACGCTGAGGCTCAGAGAGATTCAGTGACTTTCCTGAAGTCACCAAACCAAGTAAGTGGAGAGTTGGATCACACCTAAATTTGCCTGTCCCAGAAGCTTGAGTTCAGAGAGGAGAAACATAGATGGATGGGGAGGGCTCAAAATTGAAATCTCAATGTTTAGGGACAGCTGGGTGGCTCAGTCAGTTAAGTATCTGCCTTCAGCTCAGGTCATGATCCCAGGGTCCTGGGATTGAGTCCTGTATCAGGGTCCCTGCTCAGTGGGAAGCCTGCTTACCCCTGTGCCTGCTGCTCCCCCTGCTTGTGCTCTCTCTCCCTCTGACAAATCAATCAATCAATAATCTTAAAATATTCAAATCTCAATATTTAAAGAAGCTTGGTTTATATTGATACAAGTAATGCAGTTTAACTGATGTTAAGTAATAAATTGATACAAGTGATAGAAGTAATGTCTTCCTTATAATTGCCCAATCTATGTAGAAACTACTATCAGGAGACAGTGAGCTATTTGCAGGTATGAATTTCTTTCGAAAGTCTTCCCTTCCAGGATTCCCCTGAGATGGGAGATACTTCTAAATAGGACAAATCCTCCCAAAACTGAAGGACTGGGACAGGGCTTCCAGGGTATTGGTATTCCACTTGCCTTCCTTTCCTTCCTTCTGGAATGTGAAGCCATTATAGGCAATTACTGTAGCGGAAAGACTCCGGGTCCAGGAGACATGATGTCTGAACTTGAGGCTTGCCTCTGCTACTGTCTCTCCTGCACCTTTTCCTCTCTCTTCTGGTTGAAAGAATCCCTCTCTCCTGTGGGTACTCTTACTATGAGTTTTTATGGAGCTGTTTTATGGTCATTGTCTGTAAGGGTCCTTATAATTTGGAGTGGCTGCTGACGGTCTTTCCAATCAAGTGTAGAGAAAAAGAGAAAGGCAGAATTCTGTCAGGGATGCCTGGGTGGCTCAGTCAGTTGGGCATCTGCCTTTGGCCTAGGTCATGATCCTGGAGTCCTGGGATTGAGCCCCTGCTCAGTGGAGAGCCTGCTTCTCCCTCTGCCTCTCCAACCTGCTTGTGTTCTCTCTCTCAAGTAAATAAAAAAAATACATAAAATTTTGACAGTGCTTGGGCACCTGAATCCCACTGTGCTGGATTCTGCACATTTCAGTCATGCAAGCCTACGAGTACCAGCTTGTCTACAAAGACAGCCCCAGTAACTTCTCCCATCTCTGTGTGTGTGTTTCTTTGCAATGTGATGCTGTCTCCTCTTATAGACAAATAGAGTCTATTTTCCCTCTCCTTGGCTTTGTGACTTGATTGGGCCAATAGAATGTGGCAGAACTGACAGGTATGCCTTTTAAGCTCTGGTCTTAAGAGGCCCTGCACTTCGGCTCTCATCTGCCTGAAATCTTGAGACCACTGTGCTGTGAATAAGTCTGGTCTAGTCCCTTGAGAATGGGAGAACACCTGAAGAGAGAGGCCCAACCAACCTAGCCCTCTTAGCAGAACTCAAGCCAGCCTGCCTGCGGAATGAAGCTACAGTGAGTGGCAGAAGAACCACCCCACTAACTCACACAATTATGAGAAATAATAAATTGTTATTGTTTTAAGTCACTAGTTTGGAGGGTGGTTTGTTATACATCAGTAGATATCTGATTCATGAAATTACAGTCATCAGCTCATTCTGTGATCTGCATATCAATCATAGTTTTTTATTTAAAGTAAAGCAAAGTCAGCTTTTGCTAATTTGACATGTATAAAAATTTATCCAAAAGATCCTGGGCCATCAGGAGGGCTGAAGTTCCACCATCAAAGCTACTCAGCAAGAAACAAAATCTCAAATTAGATACTCTTCACCAGGATCCCTCCCATGGCTGTGCCAGGAATTCAACTGGACTAGAATTGTCAATGATACCAGAGCGAACATCCCTTACTACCTGCTGGTTTCTTTGCATTACCAGCTCCTGATTCAAAGTCCAGGGTGGGTTCCTCTGATAGATCATCTCTGGGCCATGCATCAACATGCTGACTATGATGGGGGGTAGTCTGGGAAACTAAGTGTTTGTCATTTCAGCTATTATAATGGGAGGCAGACTCATAAGATTGTGGATTTTTCCAAATGTAGGAAGTGGTCCAAAAAGAATGACCAGTGTCCTTCACAGTTCACCGCTTTTCCAGATCAACATCAATGTACACTCTTCTTTCTATATTTGTACTTCTGAAAGAAAAAGACCCTAAAGCAATTCAGCTATCTCTTAATCCCAAAAAGCTCATTTCACCCCCAAATTCTCATCAGATATTATATCTAGCTTCAAGCCAAGGATCTGTGGATGATATCAATTGCTCCTCTAGCTCTGGCATGAATTTGCATTATTATTATGTAACTTATGGAATAAATTGTGAACCTGATCACAACAAACATACTCTATATGAGAAAGGGAGGGAAAGAGAGAAGAAAGGAGAGTCACATTTGTTAAAATATATAAATATGTGCATAATACAACACAGAAGATGATTCACTTAGGTACTTCTATCTTTGTGTGTACTATAGTTGAAATGCAGTTTCTGTATGGATGGCATTTAAGTTTTCCTCCTCCATTAACTTGCCCATGTTTCTCTTTGTTTTCACTCAGTACTCAGTCAGTCAATGTTCTTAAATATTGGTGAGGGATGCAAACATCCATTTTCAAGAGATTTTATCCTAGAGTAGTTTTTATCTGCATCAAGTTGCAATGATTTTCCATCAATCAATATGACTATTGGAAATAGGAGTTATCATAAGTCGCTTTATGGTATCCCTTTTGCTCAATTCATTCTCCTTCCAGACTCAGTGTGTTGCGGCAATATGATTTCCCTTTGAGATCTACAGCAAGTACTCTAAGCAACATGGTAATCCCATTTTTTAGCCTGTTCATTTGGAGGGAATAGGAATCACAAATGGCTAAGTTAGAGCCTCAACTTTCAATTCAATGAGCTAATTATACTGTTTCCTGGTAGGCATGTTCTTCCTCGGATGCTAAAATTTCTAAGTCTTCCATGCATGGAGTCATAAAGGTCGGAGGCACCAACTTTGCTAGCATAGATAGTGGGATAGTGAAAAGTGCCATCTCTGTGTCCACCCCTTGGTTTCTAGACTCATGATTTCTAGGTATGTAAGAAGTATGTTACTTCATTCTGTAGACTTCATGGTGCCTCAGCCATGCAAGTGAGTTGAGTGAGGAGTAGCAACACGTGAGGAGTAGCATACTGGGAATATAACTTCGTGAAACTCATTTGTACCATTAAGACTTTCTGGAGCCTGGTCCTGCTTATATCACCTCCATAGATAATGGTGTGTTGCTGAGCCTGCCTGATTTATAGTTAGGTGGATTAAATAACATGCAGTTCAGGGTAGGTAGCTCAGGTTGCATGATTATCTGGAGTCTAATGGCCATGAATTCAGCCAAGGCCAAGTAAGCTAAGAGCTGTTTCTTAAAGGGATGATAGTAACTTGCTCAAAAGGACCCAGCTTTGTCCAAAACCTCAAGGACCTGTTCTTCAATTCTATCCAACCTTGCTTCAAACTCCATACAACATCCTGTTCTGCCAAAGACACCTCAAGTAGCATTAAATCTTGTGAATCATAAGGACCAACTGAAGAGATGCTTACATTAAAGCCTGAACTAGATCGAGAAATTTTTTTTCCTCTGAACTCCTCTAGAAGTTAGCAGCCTTCTTGGTCTCCTGGAAAATGGATTGGAGCAGTAACCAAAATATGATATATGTTGCTTCTAAAATGCAAAGAGAACCTTGAAATGTCATGCCAGTTTTCTTCATTTTAAGAGGTACCCGGTAAGGAAAATTGTCTTTTACTATTTTTTTTTATTTAAAAAAATTTAATTCAATTAGTTAACATATAGTGCATCAATAGTTTCAGATGTAAAGCTCAGTCATTCATCCATTGCATTTAACACCCAGTGCTCATCACATCGTGTGCTCTCCTTAATGCCCATCACCAGTTACCCCACTCTCTCCACTATTCTCCCCTCCAACAACCCTCAGTTTGTTTCCTCGAGTTAAGAGTCTCTTATGGTTTGTATCCCTCTCTGATTTGTCTTATTTTATTTTTCCCTTCCTTCCTCTATGATCCTCTGTTTTGTTTCTTAAAGTCCACATATGAATGAAACCATATGATAATTGTCTTTTTCTGTTTTAGAGGAAATAATCAGACATAGTCCACCTCTGGCCTTCTCCCCTATTGTAGAAGGCACCTATATTTTCACATTTTTTTCCCCTCACATTTCTGGTATATATGTTCTCATGAAGACATCTAGTGAACCATTACTTCTTGCTGTTCGTATCCTGTCATGTCAACATCCCTGTAAACGAGCATATTCTTGGTGGATGCGTGATGATCAAGGTCTCAGAAAACGAATTTGGTCCATATCTGAGGGTAGACACACACTTACAGCCAGATTGTGTTAAGGTATTCTTGTCCTTACAAGATGAAATCTTCAGGTGTTCTCTGCTTAGGAAGAGAGAAAAACTATTTGCTGGTTAGTTGCGTTCCAGGTACCAGGGAGTATGTTAATTTGTTCCCATAGAAAGACCATCTGAAGCTCTGATTATAAGTAGGACTACCATTTGATTCTGTTTATAATTATCCATGGCCATTTGTGAAGGTGCAACCATCTTCTGAATTGGCCAAACTGGCCGGTTAAATTGGAACGTAGGAGAAATCACTAGCTCGGCATCTTTCAGATATTTAAAGGTGATGCTAAATATCTGTGAATCTTTTGCGGGGGGAAGCTTGCATTTTATTGACCATCTTGGTAGTGAGAGGATGTGCTGTGCGAGCGAGGATGCTGCTGGTCACTTAATATGTCTATTCCAGCCATCTGCTCAGGAACTGGGTAAATGACCAGAGGTTTGGGCTTGAGGTCCCACTGGGCCTACCATGAGGTAGACTTAGGGAAAACTTCATTGATTGCCTGGAACCCATTAGTACCTGCTCTGATACTGCAATAGTGTTCTGTGTCTTCAGATTTTGCTATTTTGTAGAGCTTGGCCAGTGTCTAGTAATCTTGAGAGGGACTCTAGGTGTTTCCTTTTCCCTAGTCTACAGATCCTCTGGTAACTGTTTGCAGGGCAGTTTGGGGATTTCTTGGGGAAAGATTCAGGGTATAGTTACCATGTAACTGAAGGTTTCTTACCCAAGGGTTCTCAGCTCCCCCTTCATATGTGGAGAACGGAGTCTGTGAACTGCCTAAGTTTGAGGATTGAAAAGGGGACCATACAGCATTAGTATATTTTATGCTTCACTAACAGAAAGTCTTGACTGGCTTGAACAATAAGAAAATATATCTCATATAATGAGAAGTCTGAAGGCAGGGTTGGTTAATTCAACAGCTCTTTACATTTCCTTGCTCTGCCCTTCTCAGCATATTGGTTTGTTTCCCTCTGTGGTCGCAAGTTGGCTGCCATCTTGGCTGCCAGAACCATGTACATTACGTAATGTCCAAGAGAAAAGGGACTCTTTCTTCCTTAGAGTTTGTTTATTGGAGTAAGGAATCCGCTCCCAGAAATCTCACTGGACTTTTGTTAGAAAAGAGAAAGGGTTGGGGAGGGGGTGATTCATGAATGGTTGCTAGGTGGGAAATGAGAACAAGTTCTGCTATAGACTGCAATTCTCATTCACAATGGCATAAGTCAGGTCTCTGTTCATTAAGTCTGTCAAGTCAAAATAAGGACCTTACTGATGTGTCCACATCTCTGTTTCTTTTGGGATATGATGAGCTGTCATATCAGTGATCCCTATGGGTCAAACCATTCTGATTACTGGGCTGGCCAGTTGCCTATGTAATAGCCAAGCTCACTATGCCTGGCAATTAGTGTTGTTCCCAAGCCTGTGTTGCTTACGACATCCAATACAATTGAAATTGTGCATCTCATTTCCAACTACAGCTTTGCTCCATCAACATCCTTAGCTGATAGATAACAACCACTCTGGCTTTTCATTAAGATGTTGGCACTCCCTTAACAATGTATTCACCATTGCCTTACAAGAGTGTTTTTGGTCCTCTTGGGAGATATAGTTAGGAGACAAGTAAATAGTCACGATAAATCCACTCCAACATTCCTATCTCCCTTGGTCTTCAAATTTACTTCCTCTAAATTATGCCTTGTAATTTCCGGCATCTCAACTGCATTTAGTATGGAACACAAATGAGTCCAGGTTTCTGTCAACCTACCCAGCAAACAATTAAAATGACTCCTAGATGCTGAAGCTGGTACATCAAATGCAGAGTCACTAGCAGATACCACCGTATCAGTAAACTCTTAAAATTATGGTTTTCCCTTGTTGGTCTAGCACTTTCAGAATCTACTCCCCAGTTCTCTGCTAATGTCAATGATCAAAGTCACACACTGTTGTCTATAATGTTTTCCTTTCAGATATTGGATATGCAGTTCATCCCTTCCCCATGCCTTCCCCCCACGCTGTTCCAGGGACATGTTGAGATCTAACTCTAATTGTAGCTGTGGAGACAATGAGGGGAAGAGGGGGTTGAGGACAGAGGAAGAGGTTGAGGAAGGGACAGAGGGGGTTGAGGATAAAGGTTGAGGAATAGAACTGGCTTTCCTTTGCAAAGTAACACCCTCAGGTTAGATCATTGGGATTTTTAAGTAAGGTGGGAACAGACAGATGAAGAGAAAAGGATGGGATGCTTTGGCTGACAAGAGAGATAGGAATCAATGAAGTTTAGAAATTCATTGCTTTCTGAGTTATCTGAATCTTCCCATAAATCTCAGTTTCAATTCCCAAGTCTCCCTGTTTTCTAATCAATGCTCTAATTTACACCTAAGCAATAGTACAAGCCTGCAAATTCAATTAATCTTGTAATTCAGCAACCTGCAGGATAAAACTCTGAGCTTGATTTTTGTCTATTTCCATATTGTGGCTGTAGACAAAAGAGATTCTTCTGGTACAGTTATAGGAAATCCTTGTTTTTTTGTCTCGAGTTAAGAACTTAGGAATTTGTGTTTTTTCATTCCCTTTTCAAAGAAATCCACCGAATACTATTAGAAGGAAGCATTTTATCCTCAGACCTTGAATTTCTCATGCCCTTTACATTGTTCTTTTTATACCCTAAACCTTGACTTCAATAGGCTTAGGTGACTACAGATAAAAACTTAATGGTTTTTGCTGTTGTTTACCATGTTTGGGGAGAGTCACACCTCTTGATCTTAGATAAATTTTCCCTATGGTCAACCCTAACCATGCCCCAGATCTTCCCCGATTCCTGCTAATTTCTGGAGGGTGTTTGTCTGCCCAACTCTGGGTACCCTTTTTGGCATTAGCCAAGGTTTTTATTTGCAAACAACAGAAAGACACCATGGCTAAGCTGGGGAGGGCAAAAAAGGGCTGATGAAAAGGATATCGGGCAGTTCACTGAATCTGGAGTTTTATAGCCAGGAACACATCCAGAACCATGTCTTTAAAGGTAAGATCTTCCTCTGTCCCCTTTCCATTGAATCACTGTCTCACAATCATGGTACTATGATATGGAGCAGGAGAGTCTGGTTGGGAAAAGACTAGGTCAAGTACCTCTGTCCTGGATCCAAGAGAAGCACAGGAAGTAATTATCTGGCATGTTTAGCTTTGGTAGTGGGAGATGGGCTCCACGCCCTGCTTGGACTCAGAGGACCAGGGCTCCCCCCCAATGAAAGAAGACGCTGGATCGCTCAACAATCAAAACAAATGGTAGACATCCATTAGCTCCCATTGGAGTCACTCCTTCCTGTGTTTGTCAGTTTCCTGCACTATAGAGAGAAGGGTCTGGTGTCGATGATCACAAAGTTTGCTCCTGGATCTATCATTCTGTGGCCTTGCCACTCGCCTTTGTCTTCTGCGGGGTGGGCAATCCCAGGTCACACTGAGCCAGGAAAAGCAAGTCCTTGTGCTGCTCTAGTCACAGGTAGGAGGGGGTGGGGCAGGGGAGAGTTGGCCTGAGACCCGCTGGTCTGAGGGGGTGAAGGCCACCCTCCCCGGCTCCGGCTCCCGGCAGGCAGCCGCTGTGAGGCCGAGCCCTTGGTGGAGCTGTGTCTGCACCAGGTTTACACTGATGCAGAAAATAGAAGCAGTGTCAGGCCCGTGCTGTGAGTGATCCGGAGAACAAAGTCATTTTTCAAGACGCTGCCCTCTTTGAGCACTGGCTGTCGAGGGGACAGATTCTGTAGACACGTTATGGGGGAAAAAAATCCACTATCTTGAGTGATTTTGAAGCCTCTAGAAATATTTGGCAAGTGTGAACAGTTGGTTCCCCGCATTTTCTCTTTAATCAATTGCTTCTATAAGAAGCGGCTGTATGAAGGCAAGGAGCTGTATATTCCTCCCCCCACCCCCCGGCTGCCTTTCCAGCGCATTGGTTTTTCAACACGAAGAGGCAAAACTTTCTCCACAATCTCCAAAATGGTGCCTGCATATTAAAAATACACCAGCTTTCTTTGCTGTTTGCCTGCGGATTTGTTTCATTTCATACCTCACTGAAGCCTCCTCTCTGTTCAGAACGCGCTGTACCCAGTTGTGAGGAGAGAAGGGGGGCCGGGACGGGGAGGGGGACTTGAGAGAGCATCCCTTGTTTTCTTAGCAAACTCTGAGAAGTGTTGAAATTGAAGTTTGAGCTTTGAATGAACAGAAACCTGAAGACTTGAGGAGGAATTTTAATTCTCTGGCTGGCCTAGGGCTTTGATTCTGGCCGAGCCTACGCCCGAGGGTGGTCACATCCACGAGTCACTTCCCAAAAGCTGGGCACTGGGACACAGGGTCTGAATTGCCCCCGCCTCTGTGCTCACATCCAGCTGGAATGCAGGTGCATACCCTAAATGGGTGGGGCAAAGATTTTCATAACTGAAATCAGAAACCAAACCATTTTCCCTTACATCTGTTTATCACCTATAGTAAGTTAAATTGTGTCCCCCCGCAACCAAAATTAATATTCACCCAGAACCTCATAATCTGATCTTATTTGGAAATAGAATCTTTGCAGATGTAATTAAGGATTAAGGATCTAATCGTTTCAGATGAAATCATGCTGGAGTTAGGGTGGGCACGAAATCCAATGACTGCTGTCCTTATAAGAAGTGGGGTGGGGGAGACACAGAGAGACAGAAAAAGTCCATGTGAAGATGGAAGTAGTGATTGGAGTGATGAGTCTGTAAGCCAGGGGATGTCAAGGGTTGCCAGCAGCCATCAGTATATCAAGTGTTGCCAGCAGCCCTCAGTATCTGGATGAGAGGCTCCCTCAGAGCCTCCAGAAGGAACCAGCCCTGCTGGCATCTTGATTTTGGACCTCAGCCTTCCCCAACTGTGAGTGAAGAAGTTTCTGTTGTTTTAAGCCACCAAGTTGGAGCTGATTTGTTCTGGCAGCCTTAGGAAACCACTATATAACCTATTGAACATCCCTTGCCATCTTGCTCTCGGCCCATAATGTCCTGCAAAACTTTCTCCTCCCTCCATTTTAGCTCCAATGTCACGTCCTCAGTGAACTTCCCTGAATCTTCATTAAAAATTAACCATTTCCTGCTGTGCTTCCACAGCCTCGGCCCTGACTCTTCTCTCTGGGTTTACTAGTTGTCCCAGCATGTTCCTCCCTCCTTGACGGCCGGCTTCCCAAGGGCAGGGGCGGATCTCCTCATCTCTATCTTTCCAGCACCTGGTAAAGTGCCTGGCACATCACAGACATTAGTAAATGCACATGGAGAATGGAGGAAACAGAACAAGGGCGTCCTCCAAAGGTCTTCCTCTCAGTGTTGCTAACCTTCTGGAGAGGAGCAGGATCGTTCTCTCCCTCTCCTGAATGCTCTTCTGCCCTTCTGATGTCGTCTCTATCCTCTGTACTTAGCTGCCTACTATGAACACATTTGGACCTATGTGTTAATGGCTAATCTTGCTGTGGGCTGCTCCCAGTTTAAGGCGAGGCTCTACGTGGGCCCATCCAGACTCAAAGGTAGATAAGCCTCACGCCGAAGGACTGGTGTGTGTGGGGAGGAATGAGAGAGGGACCTACAGGGTCAACCAAGGACAGAGGGGTGGAAGATAGGAAGGAGCACACAGGCCAGCCCTGGGGGAAACGGTCTGTGCTGGCTGGATGTCCCTCTGTGTTGCGCCCTCCCTTCCCCTGCTCCCCCCACCTCAACTCCATTCCTACCAACCACCACATGATCTGGATCACTGGGTATAAGGAAAACTCTTTGCCCTCATTAGGCTAGTTTGTATTTTATTGTTGTTGTTACTAGAAGACAGAACCCCAGACATCTGATGGAATTAAACTATTTTACGTTCTTTACATTTTTAAACAACAGAAAGAAAGGGAAGGAGAGAGGTTATGTTCAGACAATGTCAACAGAGGTGGGGAGAGCAGCAGCACCTGCGTGATCCGAACTGACCCCTGGGACGCTGTAGGCCTTCCTTGCTGTGTGGACCCAAGGCCTCAGGTGGGCCCATGGTGAGTTTGGCCAGTGTGGCTGGCACGTGATGCGTCCTGGGAGAAGGCAGTTAGGGAGCCAATGTGTCTCTCCACGGATGGAGGCCGTGTGTCCTTGCAGAGTCCCCCACAGGCTGTGGGCTGCTCTCCATCAGCACACCTGAGAGGACCCTTGCCACCATCAGATGCATGGGGAGGAGGCTGAGTGTCGTGGTGATCTGCGGAGACCATGGCGGATTCCACTTCAGAGGCCACATAGTCTGAGGCTGAGGATGATTTATGAGAGAGTCTTGGATTCCCTGACTTCAACTCCCTCTGGACTCTCTGGAAGGTTCTGGTCATTTTATTTCATTTCTAAATCACCAGATTGTTCTTCACCCTGAGCCAATGGTCCTGGGACTTAAAGGGAGCCACTTTGCTGGAGCCATTAATCACAGAAGCCTGGCAGGGTCTCGTGGGGTGCTCTCCTCGCCTTCCCTGCTCCACTTTCCTGGAGCTTGTCTTGTCCTTGACGTGTCCTCTTCCCATGACTTGGATTTCACTCTGACAGGGGACCAAGCCTTGTGTGGGGAAGGCTTTTGGGAGGAGAGAGACTGAGAGACTAAATGGATCACTCCCTCATTCATTCGTTTATTCATTCCCTATTGAGGACTTACCTTGTGCCTGGCTCTGTCTATCTGGGAATATAGCTGTGAGCAAAACACACAAAAATCTGCCCTCAGGGTGCTTAGGATCCAGTTCCAGTCAGACTCCAACAGTTGTGCTGTTTCTCGCTGCTGAACAGAGGCAGAAATCGAGACAGAGGGATAGATGCAAGCCAGGTATCCATACACAAGAGTCCTTACTACCAGACACCCCTGTTTCTCAGAGGGGTGGCTCCTGGGTGACTTGGGAGATGTTGTTAAACACCCATCACTTTACCGAACAGGTTACTATTTCCTCTACTCAGAGTCAGCTGTGTGAGGATGAGGCTGGATGGCAGCTTGACGAATTACACCCGCCTCTGAAGGCGGCTCATAGGGGAACCATATATCCTGGAAGGGGACCCAGGGCTGGAGGGAAATGTGAGTGTGAGAGAGAGAGAGAGTGTGTGTGTGTGTGTGTGTGAGAGAGAGTGTGTGTGTGTGTGCTTTATCTTTGTAACAGGGACAGACCATTCAAAGCAATGTGAAACTTTTTATTTTAGCACTTGTTTTCTCTGGTCTGAGCCTCCCAGTAGACGTGGAAGATTTTGGTTGGCTGAGAGAAGTGGTATCCCCGGCCGAGTGAGTTCTGAGACAGTTTCTAGACATGAGTGGCTCTCTCCCTTAGAGAGAGCCAAGGATCAGTATCCAGCCAGCCTCTAGGGGGCGGTCGAGAGAGCCGCCAGGAAACGGTGGGTAGAAGAAAGAAGGTCAGGAGGTTGGCGGTGGCTGCAGGGGTTCCGAACACCTCCCAGGCCGAGCGAGCCAAGCGGCGATTCGCCAGGCCGCAGGTCCCAAGGGACGGCCCCGGAGTGACCAGCAGAGGGAGAAGGCTGCAGGTCGGGGCTCCCCAGGGAGAAAGCACTCCTGGCCTGCGCCCCAGGGACCTCTGTCTGGCAGTCTGACAGCTGCGGCTTCTCAGCTCAGGGCAGGAGCGTCCCCACAACTTCCTAGGGCTCCTCCTCTCCAAAAATAGGGCCTGGATGTGATCTGTGATCTGCAATCTGCAGCCCTTCCCCGCCCCCTTTCTTAAATAAGAGAACAAGCTACTATTTTTTTTTTTTAAGATTTTATTTATTTATCTAACAGGCAGAGATCACAAGTAGGCAGAGAGGCAGCCCAGAGAGAGAGAGTGAGAGAGAGGAGGAAGCTGACTCCCTGCTGAGCAGAGAGCCGGGGGCGGGGCTTGATCCCCGGACCCTGGGATCATGACCTGAGCCGAAGGCAGAGGCTTTATTTAACCCACTGAGAGAACAAGCTACTTTTTAAACAAAATTTTACAAGGAACCTCAGTCTTAAAAACAGCTTTAAGAAGCTGAGCTATTTTGGTTGAAGCCGGGCAGGGGCTGGAGATTTGCCTGCTCAGCCCCTCTCCTCCCCTGTCGTTGACCCCTGGAGGGCTGGTGGCCGCTGGGGTTCCTCAGTGCAGGGTTTGAGAACCTCTGGGCTCATGCTGTGTAAGCCCTCTTAGGAGCCGTGCAGCTGGTCGCCTTAGGGACAGGCAGGCAAGCCGAGGGCCCGGGGAGCTGAGGAGATGCATTTCTGGCACCTTCCAACAGGATCTGGTCATAGTGTGTTCTTCTGGTACTCTTTGTAGTTTACTTTGTTTCTTTTAATTTCTGTTTTGCACTCCGGAGGCTCTTGTCAGATATCTGGCAGTGTTGGGGGAGCCCGCCTCGGGCCTCCCTGTTTGGGGAAGGTTAACTGCCCTCCCTGGCTCCTGGAAGCTCGTGGTCATCTGCTGCAGACCTCACGCCTCCAGTGAGCTGCCGCCTTGGTGGGCACGGGTGCCACGCAGATGCCCTGAGGGGGAGGGCTCCGGGAGCTGCTGCTGCTCCCACCGTTTTCTTCCTCTTCTTATTTTAGCCACCCCTAAATCTCCACTACCTCCACCTCCAGAAATCCCCGGTGCTGCCAATTCTAGGGCATTTTGAGGATTCTGTGATATAAATCAGGTTGATTTTCAGCTTCCCTCACTCCTTGCAGTGACGTGGATGTCTTGAGTCTGTCAAGTTCATTATCCTTTGCCCATCCACTGTGCAGCTTCCAAAATTTTATGGCTGTTTTCTCCTTTCCCATCCCGCCTTGTCCTTGTGGGTTTATGCCTTTGTAAACAATCCCATTGCTGTACTTTTAGTGTGGTGTGGGGAGAGAGGGAAATTAGATGCTCACTTTACCACTTTTACCAGGAAATCTGACTGTTTACTTTTATTATTTAAAGAAAGACCTTTTCTGTTTCCTGTGGTGGCAAGGCTTCAGATACCTGGGGCGGGCTGCGTGCGCTAGCAGAGAAAAGCTGCTCTAGTCCCTGTCTTGAGGGTCCATTGGTCACTGTTCTAGGCCCAGCATCTTCTCCCTGGCCTGATCCTACCCCTGCCAATCACTCTACTTCCACTTGTCGTACTTCATCATCTTCCCAATTCCTCTGCATCACTCTTTCCATTTAGATGCCCTTGGGCCCTTGTCAAGATACTTTCCATCCATCAAGAAAAGAGAGGAAAAAAAAATCAATGGATTTCTTTTTTTTTTTTTTTTAAACTGAGCACTAGGTAGGCTCTGTGGGTATGGGAATCAGATTTTCTGAGTCCCAAATTGGAATTTTTATTATGGTCCCACATCCCAAAGATTGTTTGGCTGATGTAATTTAAACACAAGAATTTTCAACATTCAGGGAGCCGTAGGAGAGAATAATTGAAATCTGATTTGCCCCAGACGATCTCGGATGTCAACATTGTATATGGGGGGAAAAAGTGAGGAAAACCTCTTTTATCCAGGGATCTTTGGTCCAGTTGGGTTGGGAAAATGGAAACACTTCCAAAGACAATACCAAGCATTTTGGTCATGGTCAAATAAGTGATAGGAAATCCCCCAGGAACTTCGAGTAAAGGAGATCCTGGATGTGTGGGACTGGTCAAAAAGGAAAAGGCTTCCTGGAGTCAGGTTTTAAGGATGGGCCTGGAAAACTGCCCATAGATGTCCAAGGCCAGTTCTGTGGGAGTTGGTTTGAGGAAAGCCCTGCTCTTGTCAACTCTTCCTCTACCACTTTTCACCTCTGCCATCGGACTGTGTGGGCCTCATAGTCATTCCTCCTCAACCTTAAAACTTTGTCTCCTTTGGGATTAGGCTCAGCCATAAGTAGCAGAGATTCAAAATAACTTTGGTTATCTCTCTCTCAGCAGAGTCCATAGGAGTATAGTTTGAGGCTGGCCGGGAGATTCTGCTCTATGAAGTCCTCAACAATGCAGGTTCTTTCCAGATCACTGTGGTTCTTTTCCCAGGGGACCAAGAGGGAAGTTAGTGCTCCAGCCATCACATCCACATTCTAGGCAGTGGTGTGGAGAATAGAAAAAAAAGAAAGAGGAGCAAAGGAGGATCACAAGCCATCTTGTAAAGGAGGTTTCCAGAAGCTGCTATATGTCACTTTTGTTTCTGTCTGGTAGGCTAAAACTTAGTCAAGTGCAAAGTACATTGGTATCTATAGCATTTATTCTAAGTGGCCAGTTGTTACTATGGAAGAGGGCATACTGGGACAACTAGAGATCATGACTACACTATCACCATGCATTGCTCTCAGGTCCACATTTGGCCACTTCGTCTGTCTTTCTGTCATTGACACTTTTCTCCATCCATCCATCTTCTTCTACGTGGTAACCATCACTCAGAATCAATGAAGTCAGAGCTGTGAGAAAACTAAAAGTTTTCTCATACAGTTGAAGATCTCCTCATACAGTTGAGGAAAGGAAGGTGCGGGAAGGAACGTGACTTGTCTAAGGTCAGTCACATGGCTGAATAGTTGCAGAATTGTTATCAGATCGCCAGGATCAACATTTGTTTTAACTGAGCACCTAAGTGCTGAGGGAGCGGGACAGAAAGAAAGGTGTTCAGGGCCAACTCAACCAAGGATGTCTTCCGGGTGAGATGAGGACTGGAATGAGTTTGGAGAAAGAGAAAGTCATCTAGAAGAGAAGAGAATGTTACCAAGAGGAAATGGCCTATAGATAAAACCAAAAAGTCGAGTTAGAGCATTTTGTTAGAGCCTGTGAGTTTTTTTAACATAAAGATTTTATTTATTTATTTGAGAGAGAGAGAGCGAGCATGAGCACAAGCAGGGAGAGTGACTGAGGGAGAAGCAGGCTCCCCGCTGAGCAAGGATCCCAGTGTGGGACTTGAACCCAGGATCCTGGGATCATGACATGAGGTGAAGGCAGACCCTTAACTGACTGAGCAGCCCCAGGCACCCCGAGCCTGTGAGTTTGAAGGCATGGTGTCAGCTACCATGAAAAATTAAATGGTGACTTGAGGTAGAAGAAAGCCAAGCATTGGCTGGATGGACTTTGAACTGTAGCCTAGAGCTTGGGATCACTGAAGAAATATGGCCATTTCAGGCTTTTTAGGGTTAGCAGAACCTGGTTCAGTGCCATCTCTATCCATCTGTCTCTGCTTCTCTCCCCTTCATTTCTGCCTCTGCCCCTGTCTCAGTTTCCTTCTCCGTGTTTCTATGTCTAGTTTATTTCCTCTCTAGCCTCTGGCAGCTGCTTTAATGCATACAAAATATTTCCCACGATCCCCTTAATAATCACTGATGGGTTTCCTACTCTGAACCCAAACAGTCTCCAATCTCCATATCTCTGAAGTTGGTGTGCCCTTAGCCTACCTCCTCTGCTTTATGAAAGCAGAGTCCAGGCTGGTTTTTCCCTGGCCTGGGCACCCAAGATGTTGGCAGACATGGAAAAAGCTGGATAGTTGCCCCCCTCCTCTGCGATGGGGCTTGGGAGACATGCTCCCGCCACAGCTCCTGTGGACTAACAGGCTGTCCTGCTCCCTTGAAATCTACCAGCTCTGAAATTTATGATGAATTCCCTGTCCCTACTCCCAGAGGTAGCTGCCAAGGAGACAGGTTAAAACCCTGTATTTATGGCAAGTGACACTTTCTGAACAAGATGTTGATTAAGGAGCATGCTGGGTTCTTACTGTTCCATGAGCTCCAGAGGCTAAGCAGTGAGTGTGAAAACCCTGCGTGGGCTGGGACACCTACAACCTGCCTAAGCCTAGAGGCAGTCAGGGGCGGCTGGGGTTGGGGTCCTTACAGTGCTGTGCTAAAGTTGGCTCACATCGGTTTAATGTCCAGGAATATTATAAGCTACTGGTTATGCTGTTGCTAGCTTCAAACTGGCCACAAAGGGAGTATTTACACCATGAAAATGGGCAAACACTGTGAATCAGGGCTGTAGGTCCTCCCCTGGGGGAGAACCGGTTTACCAGCACTCCACTGGCTCACCCTCACTTGGGACACCTTGTGGGGAGAGTGGCAGCTGTGTAAGATCCTTGAGGTTTTTCCAGGGTTCTGGGCAGATCGGAGGGATTTCTGATCTGGTTGGGGAGAATTGCTCCCCTGGGGGGTGGGAGGCTGGTAATGGAAGAGGAGTAGAAAGTCAATTAAAATAAACTTCACTGTGCCAAGGGAGGTAGAACTGTGACTGAGTTTCTTACCCAGTCCAGAACCCAGGACAGCAGACAGATGCATCACAGTGACTCTGTTTCCTTGCAGTGGAAAAAATTAGCTCAGCTATGCTTTGCAGTAAGCATATTCCTCTCTTCGTTATCTTATCTACTAACATCTTTGCTTCTTTAATGCTCATTTTCTTTGCAAAGGCAAAGAGTGGCTTTGTAATCACAAAACTGAATATATAGATATCTAAACATATTTTGACTACCTTTTAATAGCAGGTTGACAGCTGTATAGGTCCTACCAATGAGCACAGTGCTGCAGAGGGCTGACTCATGTCCAGTTATCAGCGTGAACCAGGATAAGAAAATCTCTAATGCGTGAAGCAAATACTCAAATGCATCTGGTCAGCTCGGGCCTTTTACAGGCTGAGGCCCCTCCTCAAGCATGTAGTGAAAGTGACTTCTGCACCATCAAGTGAGTGTCTTGGCTTTAATTAAACATTAAGTCGTAGGGGGTCTCTTGAGTTAACACTGGGCATTGCGATCTAGCACTGCTGACTATTTTCTGTGTATAGCTGTTATAGTGCATACTCAAGCACATGGAGAGAACATAGATCCTCACAGACGCATAGAGGGAAGCCCTGGAGAGTCAGTATAGGAGAGAGGCACCCAGAGCTACGAATCTAACTGCTGAAAACAGACCCAAGGAAAGTAATATAATTGCCATTAACCAGAGCGAATGGCCCGGCTGATGGATGCCAGCAACGTGTGAAGGCTTGATAATCGTCTGTACATCCCAGAATAAATGTGAGGCTCTCGTTCCTCTGCAAAGTATTTATTTGTACGAGATTAGATTTGACTGGGGAATGCTTCTCCCTTTTTTAAATTATTAACGTCTAATAAAAGGTTATAGCCAAATTCCTTGACAACCTCACATGTGGAAATAAAACCATCATTTTAATGCAGCTGCCATGCATTTTCCCTTCATGATCGAGGGTTACAAGAAAAAAGGAGAAAAGAATCAGGGGTATATTCAGCTCACAGGGGGTGTTTCTCTCTCCATTGGCATCCCCCCTTGGGGGTTTGTTCACTGTTGGCAGGGGGGCTTTCTGGTTTCCAGCCTTTCCCCACTTACAAATGCAGGGTTATGGCTCTCCCCCGTGGTGTGTGTCTCAGAGCCTGTCCCCACTTTCAGGCAGAGCTGCCATTGTGGTTCATTCTGAAGGAGGGGCCCTTGGGTAGAGATGGGTCTGTGGTTTGGAGGCAGTGTGTCAATCAGCCAGTCTGTCAGTCAGTCAGTCAACAAGTCTTTATTTATCTCAGTGGGTACAGAGCTGCCTATTAGGTGGCTGGGACACGTGGTCTCCCTGCCTGCAGTTTCTCCCCCTCACACCATCCTACACACAACTGTCTCATTAACTCTTTCTCAGACACAGTCCTGATCCTGTTGAACTCTTGCTCAAACACTCTTGGTGGCTCCCATTTCCTCCAGGGATAACTATAAATCCATGAAGCTTAGCCTCCCATTCCAGGGTACCTGCACTTTCATCCATTGTCAGAGCTTTAATTTGTCTCCCATAAGCCTCTTCGTGACCCCAAATGGAACTACTCGCTGTTCTTATCTCTGTACCTTTGCTTCCTCTGCCCCTTTTCCACCTTGTGTCTGTGTGTCCAGTTTCTTCTCATTCTTCCCAGTCCAGCTGAATGGTTACCTCAGCCACAAAGAGTCTCCCCCACCCCCACACTCTGACAGTTCTTTACTTTACCTCTTTTCTGGCACCTCCATTTTTACCTTATCATCCAGCAATTCATGAGGCAGTAGGGAGGTGAGGAGAACAGACCCAGAATTCAAATCCCAGCTTTGCTCCTTACCACCTATGCAAACTCTCTGAGTCTCAATTTCTTCATATCTAAAGTGGGGAGAATTTTAATATTTCTTTTGTGGATAACTGCAGATTAAATGACTTAATTTAGATAAAGTGCCTAAAATATGGTCTGGTAGATAGTAAGTACCACAGAAATATTAGCTGTCATTATTTGCAAAAAAAATATTATTTTACAATGACTTGGAATTCCGTAAAAATTACCTACGAATGAGGCAAGACTGTTTCTGACTCTAAAAGTCTATAGTAACAATGGAGACTTATAGAAGTTAACATTCCCACCAAAATTCACTTTTATACCAGGCACAGTGTCTCATTTTAACTCTTGACATGACTGTTGTGTCCTTCATCTTCAAGCATGAAATACTGAAATTCAGAGAGGTTCAAGGCCATCCTCAGGGAAGCTCAGCTTGAATGGACTGGAACCAGAGCCTTCTGACTTCCAACCACATCTCGTCTTTACTGCTGCCCTCAATCTCTGATTTATTAAGAAGACCTACGTCACTAAGTCTGAGACATTTGGATCCCCAGGGAAGGATTATAGAGCTGCTGCCAAGGTCAGCAAGGGCCTGCTATGTGTGGAGAACCCTCACCACATTACATAAACAGACCCATGATCTCATATCTTACAGAGTAAAAACGTTCAGCCCAGACGAATGTGGGTAGGGAACCATGGTGAGGTATGTGTGGCCAATCCACTTTTCAGCTCACTGCCAGGAACACCAGAGGCCAGATTTCCTGTTCCTTCCTCCCAGGTGGCAAAAGAAGGCATAAACTCTGGGAACACTCAGAGTCTTCTCTAGGAGTCTAATGAAAATTAATTAGGAAGCATATCTACTGTGGAAATCCCCAAACAGAACAATGATGGATCGTCTAATCATGCATGTCAAAGCCAAATAGAAATGTTATGGAATCATTAGCAATTTTGGATGATGTGACCCATTCTTTCCTCCCACCTAGTCTGGAAATGCTTTTCTAGGCTTTCAGCCCTCAACTCCCAAATGCATTTACTTTTGCCTTCAAGAATGCCCTTCCCCCACCAGGTGTTGATCTGGGATGTCCCTGCCTGGTGCCTGTGCCCCACAGAGTGGCTTATGTCAGTGTGCTTGATGCAACATGGAAGTTCCTGGAATGCAGAACCCATATTCCTGTAATTCTTTCCATAAGTGGCCCAGCACAGTGCCAAGTGAAGTATGGAACTTAAAGCTTTGATGGTGATGACAATTAGCATGTCTGTGTCTGGAGCAAATTAAATTTTCTAAATTATTCAGGCCTGGACTCCTAAGGCTTCTGATGATCTGGGTTCTTGTTCAGATCCCAGACTCATTAGTTGTGTGTGTTGTCAGGGTCCTGGCAAGAAACAGTGGGCACATTCAAAAGTTGATGAATAGGGTTTTAAAGACGGGGTATATTCAGGTTTAAGGGAAACCAACCAAGAAGGGTGAAGCACCGTGAACCTAGCAGCAGAAAGGAAGTTGCTATCCCCCTCGGCACCTGGGGTGGCTCCCACTACTGAGGGGAGGGCCACCTGGCAGGGCCGGTGGCTGTAAGACAGAGACACATAGCCACTGCCAACCCATGGCCAGACAGGAAAATAAAAATCCCAGTTTCTTTCTTCTCTCATCCCTTGTTTTCTTGCCATTTCTTCTCAAACTAATAGAAAGCCAGAGGGTCAGGGAGACTTCTGATGCAGTCCCCAGGTGAAGAGTGGATCTGGGGCGAGTGGGGAAGCAAAGGGACACGATCTAGTCTACCATGCAACCTTAGACAAATTCCTTAAAAATTCTTTGACTCTCAGTTTCTAATTTGTAAATAAGGATAATTATCTTACCTAGCCATAGGGTTCTTGAATGTAAGAACTATGAGACATTATACAAATGAATGGGGTTGTAATAATTTTTTTGAACTTGCTTAGCTGGCTTTTCTTTCTTTTTTTTTTTTTTTAAAGATTTTATTTATTTATTTGACAGACAGAGATCAGAACTAGGCAGAGAGAGAGGAGGAAGAAGGCTCCCCACTGAGCAGAGAGCCCGATGCGGGGCTCGATCCCAGGACTCTGGGATCATGACCTGAGCCGAAGGTAGAGGCTTTAACCCACTGAGCCACCCAGGCACCCCGCTGGCTTTTCTTTCATTTGTATGGATCAATCTGACCAAAGATAGGCCATGAGGGATACATGCCCCGAGCAAAGAGAAGGCTCTGGCAGGTACACCCGGTAGGCCAGGGGTCATGGAAGGACCCAGGCCTTTCAGTGCTGCTGTCGCCACAGAGTAGGACGGAAGTTTCGAATTTGTTCTTGATTCATATTGAAGTAATCTTTTTTTTTTTGCTGCAATTTATTCAGGTTTATGGAGCACATAAAGACCTACAAAGGCAGCCTTTTGATGTAGTTATGCAGCTATAAACTTATACAGCTGTAATAATTGCATTTTAATGATTTCTTTATATTGCCATAATTGGTAGAGTTAATGATCACGTCAACTGGACGAGGAAAAGAATGTTCCTTGCAGCCAATCCCCTTCTTATCCTCTCAGGCTCTCTAGAGCGTATAGAAAGATAGATGTTTTCTGACTCCCCTCTATCCACAGCTAATGGACCCCCGACTGGTGATCACTGAACCTCCTAAGTTCTCCTTGGAAAGGCGTCCATTTGATACACATATTTAGTTTGTCCTTGTTTCGTGAGCAAACTTCCTCACCTCTCTTTCCAGAAGGAGTCAGGCTGGCACATTGTCTATTCGTCTTCCTCTGGCTGCCGTAGTTTCTCTGCACAGTAGTTTTCCACTTCAGGCTTCATTACTGGAGAAAGATCTGGGAAATAAAAGGGTTTGGGGCTGGTGTGTGCACGTGTGCCTGTTATTTAATCATGTCCCAAGTGCTGAGAAAAAAAGTCCCTCTGAGATCAGAGCTGGATGAAAGATCCTGATTTTAGCTGGAGGGGAAAGGGGGAGCTAAAAATCAGCTTGACTGAAAATTCTCATAAAATTTGCAAAATCCTGAAACTGAAAGTTCTGCAGTGCAGAGGCACTCCCATGCAGTGTAAACAGGGTCAGTTAGGGCCTCTTGGAGCTGGGCTGAGGTGGGGGCCACTGTCAGTCAAGCTAATGTTGGGCTTGGGATGGGGGCGGAGGGAACTGACCCTCAAAATAGAGATCGCTTTGGGCAAGACTAGAAAATAAATAATCCCCTTCCTCCCACCTTTCCCATCTGCTTCTGGCAAAGAGAGGAAAAGGAAGCCAGTTAACCGCCTCCCTGGTTTGACGTGCAGTGCTGAAATTCTGGACAGCTCCCCCGGGGCGGGTTGTGGGGGGCGGCTGTCAACTTGATTATTGGTGAAAGTGATGGTGGTGGTGGTGGGGTCAGTAAGTGGGGTCACAAAGGAGGCTGTGAAGAGGAAGTGAGGGGTGGGTATTTTGAGCAGAGCATAACCAAAGCTGATGGATGGTCAATAAATAACTTTTGATCAACTTGAGATTTAAATTGGTTTTGCAATGAGTCAGTGCCAGCAGACTTCCTCACTTCCTTAGGCTTTGTTGAGGCTTATCTGGAAAGGAGATTTCATGCCCTGAGCATTCACCTACCGATGGTGCAGAGAGGAATCAAGGGAATAGTCAGTGTGGCAGGGGAGGCCAGCTTGGTATGAAACACTGCCAGAGCAGTTTTATAAAATGGTTGGTCCTTGAGCATGCCTGAGAGTTGGCTGCAAACTTGTTCTGGATAGAGAGAGAATCTCCCATTCCAAGAGCTAGCCACACAAAGAACTTATTTCTGTATCCCTCCAGAGATATGAAGGGATAAAAATCCTCCAGGCGGATTTGCCTCTGGCCTCCAACTTTGAATTGGGCTGGAAGAAAGAAGAATACAATGAAGGAAAGACTCTTATCATGAGCATTTTGGCCTTAGTTTGAGTCTGAATAATGTGTTCCTAAAAGTATACCTTAGGAAGGCTTCTGCTTCCATTCTGGAAATGTCTCTTCCTTTATTCCACCTGAAATAACATCTGAAGATATTAGGGCCAATGTGTAGCTTTAGGAAGTTAGCTCTTCACGGTTAGATGATTACCAGGTGATTCTATACCTTGGTGTAAGTTGATCCAATCAGTGTTCTAAAATTCTGACAATGAGGTGAGATCAGCAGCATTGGAAGAGGAAGAAGCTGATATGGGGATGTGGGAAGGATGGACAAAATTTGTTAGCCCTGGAGTCCTGTCTTTGGAGGAAATCTTAGAAGAGGAGGATTTGTTTTGTTTTCCCTTGAGGGTAAGGAGAAGAGTGCCAGGAGGTGAGGAAACTTCATAATTCTAGATCTGGTCAGTGGTAGACCCTTTTCCTTAAGTGAACTCTGGTTGCTCTTTTACTCATCTTACGACCTACTGCATTCTGATTTGTCAGTAGGTAGGCTCATCCTGTATGATACAGTAATATGGCTTGGGGTTAGACAGTTAGAGGGTTTTAGGTTACAGACAACTGATTGACCATAAAATGACATTGTGGTATTGAGCTTTATGGTTTTCACAAAAATCTGTGAAGAAGACAGGAGAGGACCAGGAATCTTAGACTCATGGAAGGGTGCCAAATGTCCTGTGGACATTCAGTGCATAAGTGGCAGAGCCAGGAACTTGGATGCTCAGTGCTCTTTTATATCACAGTTTAATAGTTGGGATGGAAATATCTCTCTTAGTGAGCATCTTTCAGTATAATCTTGCTTATCAGGGGGATGAATAAAGTGGCTTTGTTTTTGGAAGGGCTCAGTCTCTGCGTTGATTATTCAAGGCAATATACTCAGGAGGATGCAGGATTCTGAGAATGTAATTGTTGAAAATCCCCAAGAACCCCACAGATTATAGTTGTTTGGCCACTTAAGTTCTTTCCAGTTCAGAACTGTAGCCATTTGGCAACTTCTTCAAATGTACATCACTGAGAATCAATGGTGATGAGGTTCCTACCATTATATCTCCCTCACTTTGCAGAGCCTCAGGCATAATAAATGTGGTGGAAATGTCTGCCAGATGAAAATTAGGACTGTTTGCCGCTAATACACTGTCTTCCCTTAACCTCTGCCAATATAAGAAGAGATCCAAAAATAAAGTGAAGGAGTGGGTGACTTAATTCAGATACAGACTTGACAAAGTCTCCCTCTGTTTGTGTGTGCTTTTCCAACTGCTGGTTCTCTTTTGGCTTGCCTTGTGGCCGTACAGCTATTCTAAACCACTGGTCATTCTTATGAGTCTCTTGGAATCATCTTTTTAGTAGTTCTCTTGAAATGCACTCCTTGGATTTCACAAAATTAAAATATACTCATTAAATCATGAACATACATCCATCCTTTCATCTACACAATCATACAACCATTCATCTATCTAAGTAAGTGTCTATTCATCTTTCTAGTCAACAAACACTCAGCACTCAGAATATCACTGTATCAAGTACTGTGGGATACCCAAAGACAAATAAAATACAGTCTCTGTATTAGTTAAAGTCCAAGCCAAAAAAAGAGAAAGGCCACCTTAAATATCTACAATAGAGAGAATTTAGTATAAGAAACTGATGATAGTAAAATTGGAAAGCCATACAGGAGATGGTATGACAACCCAGAAGTTAGCAATGCTTAGAAGATACTACTGCCCATAGACTGGGAAAACAAAGGTGTGTGAGATGTTACCAGAGCCTAGGAGTTGGGACACCAGTAGGATGCTGTAACCATGGTTGATATGTTCAGTGGGAGCTTGAACCAGGGTGGATGTATCTAGTGGGAGCTAGAGTCATGGGCGAGTCACAGTTGTGGCAGAGATACAACCTGAGATGAAGAGGAAGAGGGAGAAATCCCCTGGCTTCTCCCTTTCTCCTGTCCTCTACTCTCCATTGGCGGAACCCAGCTAGAAGCCTGGGAGATGCACCCGGCAGGGGCCAATTTTCCTGTCCTCACCACAATCCAGATTAGAGCAAAGGAAGGGTAAAATATGAATCTGAGGGTAAACAGGTGTAGTACCAACACAGCTCCAGAACTGGGGGTAGGGAAGGGGAGTCCAGGATCTAATTCACTGAGACTCTAGTAAAATCTCTGATTTTAGAATGGCTTTGGGAAGGAAACTGGAACTTTGGTAAAACATCCTGAGGATCGTTTCAGGAATCTAAGAAAAGACTGGATAGTTTTCCCAACATGACTTCTCTCCAGAAAGGCTAACTGTGATTAGGGACTTTTGGGTTGAATGTTAAGTACAACATCATGGTGCCTCTTTGACCGGTGAATAGCTGTTTATGATGCTTGATCACCAGGCTCCATGCATTCCCCATTCCAATCAAACCAAATTAGTCATGCTCTTTCACACCATCTTGCCTTGGCTAGAGCTGTTCCCTCTGCCTGAAGAGTTCTTGTCCCTCTTTTCTGCTTGGAGAATTCTTATTCCTCCTTTAATAACCAGCTCAAATATCATGTCTTCTGTGAAGACACCCTGTATCCTGTCTCTCCGCACTGCCCCCCCCCCCAGCAGTTCCTTCATATCTCATTATTGCACCCAGCGTAATGTGTATTGGTGGTTAGTTATTCATATGTCTGTGTCTTCCATTAGTCAACAGTTCATGGGGTACAGGGGCCACACCTTAATTACTCCTGTCCACATACAAGTACAGCACAGCCTCTGGCACAAGGCTGTTGTGTATCAATAAACACTAGTTGAGAGATTGAATGTGTTATTGCATATGTCCAAAAGCATATAGGTAGATAAATAAACATCTGTTCTCTGAAATCCTCAACCTCCTGCACCTCCCCCAGGGGTGATAGTTATCAGTTATTGAAGTGGCTGGGGTAGTGGGCCAATTGAATCTCCAGCCCTGGCTTTCCCATGCATGAGACCATAGATATCCCTTTGGAAAGAAATCCCTAGAGGAGTTGAGTCTGAGGACTGTGAGAAGCTACTGGTACTTTTATTTTTTGATGTTTTATAAATGTGTCTTCTCAGCCTAGCCCAGCCCAACATGACTAGGCAGAGATCTTGTCTGTTTTGAACAACTCAGACAGCTTTTACAGCTTGATCATTTGAGTGAATTTCTAGATGTAGAAAACAGGATCTTTTTTCCCTTTCTCCTTCATATTTTACCCTTCCCTTTCTTCTGCCAAGTGAAAGACGTCTCCCCTGCCCCTACCCATGTCTAGACCTTCGAGGTCTTTGCCTGGTCTAGGGAAAAAAAAAAAAAAACCACTATCAGGTTGTTTCTTTCAGGCCCTTGACCCTCTTTCTTCACTTACTTCCCATTTTTTTTTTAAGCTGATGGATCGACTCTCAGGCTACTCCATGGCTTCCATGACTAAGAGGGCAGTGGGTCTGGATAGGAACTTCCTGTTGTTCAGGTAAAAATGATAATATCAGCAAGAGCTAATATCCTTCCTCCTAGATATGCCAATCTTTTTATTTTCTTTTTCATCTTTGATATTTTCCCAGGTAGTTCTGCAGACTAGAAGGTAACCATCAACTCCTTTATGGTGGGTAAAATGAGGCCAGGAGAGACACAAATCATAGTTGGAGGCAGTGAGAAAAACCAGAAGTTGAGCTGGGGGTCTTGGGTCCCAGCCCTGGATGCCACTTGAAGTGTGTGGAGGAGATAAAAACGTAGACAGGGTGGTCTCAGGCACTATCAGATGAGAAGCTGGTGCCTAGACACGAGACTGGTGAGGGCACCTTATGTCAGCTGGTGACAGTGGGGACTAGGGTCCCTTTGGAGTTTCTGCTCAGACACTCCCTTTACTCCTGCCCCCTGCACTTCCTCTTGCCTGCCTGTGAGAGATGGAGATGAGCAGCGAAGTGAACATTTGCCTTGGGACCAACAGCAGGATTTCTCTGAATCTTGGTCTCATTTGTTTTTATGGCCTCAAGCCAATTACTGAATCTATCTAAAAGTTGGATTTCTCACCTGTAAACGGAAAAAATTTCTGCCTAAAGGCTGTCTTGAGGATTAAATGAGATGGAGAGTTTAGCCATGTGCCTGGAACATAGCAGATACGCAACTGAGAGTATTTATGACTACAAAGATTTTTATTACATGGGCTCACTCCCTCTTACAGGCCCTCAGCTTTAGGTCTGGGCAGTCCTCTTGGTCATCCTGGGCCTCTCAGAGGAAGGATAGGCTCCAGCTATAGAAAGCCTGCAGCCTCTGAGCCCAAACCCACACGTTTCTTCCTGTGTTTTCTCTCTCATGTGTTGCCACGTGCAAGGAGATCCCCTGAAAAGAGGTCAGAAAGAGGAGGTCTCAGAGGTGAGGGAGAAACAGATGGGCGCTGTGAACAATGGCAAGTGAGGGACAAGGGCTGGAGGGAGGATCGCTCTTTGGAAATCACTGTGTGTATGGGGTAGGGAGTGAGGCGGGCGGTGGTGAAGATGCTACATGGTATTTCCCAGTTAACTTGGATCCAGCAGTTGCACTACTAGGCATATAGACAAAGAACACAAAAAATGCTAATTTGAAGGGATGCATGCACCCCGATGTTTCTAGCAGCATTATCAACAATAGCTGATTATGGGGGCACCTGGGTGGCTCAGTGGGTTAAGCCTCCGCCTTTGGCTCAGGTCACGATCTCAGGATCCTGGGATCAAGCCCCACATCGGGCTCTCTGCTTGTCAGGGAGACTGCTTCCCCCCCCCACACACACACTACCTCTTGCCTCCCTGTCTACTTATGATCTCTCTCTCTCTCTCTCTCTGTGTCAAAATAAATGAATAAACTCTTAAAAAAAAACAATAGCCAATTATGGAAAAAGCCCAAGTGTCCAACCGGTGAATGGGTAAAGATGATGTGGTACATGGATGTATACAATAACACAATGAGATATTACTCAACCATCAAAAAGAAGGAAAGCTTGCCTTTTGCAACAATGTGGATGGAGCTAGAGAGTAAGTGAAACAAGCTGGTTATAGAAGGACAAATGCCTGTGATTTCACCCATATGTGGAATTAAAGAAACAAAACAAATGAGCAGGGGGAAAGGAAAGAGAGAGACAAACCAAGAAACAGACTCTGAATTCTTGAAATCACACTGATAGTTACCAGAAGGGAGGTGGGTAGGGGTGTGTGAAACAGGTGATGGGGACTAAGGAGGGCACTTGCTGTGATGAGCACGGGGTGTCGTCACAATATTGTACTCCTGAAACTATTATATTGTATGTTAACTATACTGGAATTTAAATAAAACTTGGTCATATACTATCTTTCTGCCCAGCATGAAGCAGAGGGCCTGATATCAGAGTCTTTCCTCCATATGTCACCCTCACCCGGGACTGTGCCAATCGGTTCTGCTCCTAGAGTCACGAATTCCCTCACTTATGTCTTGGTAGGAACCTACACCACACTCTAGTATTTTCAAGAGTACTTGCCTTGCCAAGTGTCTGGCTTGTGGAAGGATCCCAGGCACGGGCCCATGGTCGCTAGCTCATGGTGGGGGCTTCAGGGTTGGCTCTGGTTGCTCTCCCTTCATGCAGTTTCCTGGGCAGGACTCTTGGATTGAGCTGGAGGCTCATGTTTCTGTCACACAACCTTTGTCTCAATACCCCCTCTTTGCTTTTGCTCCTAGGGTGGTTGGAGCTGAGCTTTGCTGCTGAGCAGGGCTGGCTTTCACCACTGTCTGGGAAGATTGGATCTGGCTTCTTCTAGACATTTCCAGGCCATTTGATGAATGGGTCCATGTAAGTGGGGGGTTGCAAACGGTTGGTGGGGAGGATGGGGAGGAGACAGAGGGCCATCTTGCCCTCACTGAAGGGTTTGGAAATTTCTGCAGACACGGATTCTCCTCCTTTTCCTACTCCGATCCTCAACTTCCCTTTCTCGCGGTCATTTCCTCTTTCCTTTTCCACTTCCGGCAACAACTGGGTGGCTCTCAAAATAATAAGCGTCTTCCGGGATGCCTGCAGCTGGAGGAGACCTGCTTCTTAGGAGCTCTGGACTGTGCCCTTGCAGGTTACTGCAGATGTTGATGAACCAGGGTACATCTGACCCAGTGCTTTGACCCAGATGCCAGCCAGGGTGAGGGAACATGGCAGGGTTGCCCCAAGAAGGGCTGGGTGGAGCCATGTATTTGCAAGCTGAGGGATGATGTTCCAGGGAGCTGGTATGCTGGTCCTCCGGGAATGTCTGAAGACAGAAGTTTCAGGTTAGGGGCTGTATGTATATTGGCAATGGAGATGGGTGGGTAAGTCATAGGCTGGCCCATTCCACAGCAGTGTCCACAGTCCCCCAATGTCATGCTGCTCAGGTATACTAACACCCTCTGTCTGTTTATAACGCAGCCTATTTCACTGACCCGGATGTTCAGCAAGAGACTGGAGCTAACGTGTTGCCCCATCCACTCTAGAAAGATCCAAGTTTATAAATCTGTTGCTAAAATATTGGACACCCTTCTTCATCACGCTTTAAAAATTTGTGTTAATCTAACTAGAACCACAGCCCATAGGCAGCTTCCACTAAGATTCAACTTGAAATTTGAATTCCACTAAAATCCACCCAGGATTACAAAATCTGAGTCTGTGATCACGACCCTCCAATGAATGTGCATCTTTTTTTTTTTAATTTTTATTTATTTTTTAAATTTCTTTTCAGTGTTCTGGAATTCATTCAACTTGCATCTTGTCTGGTAATCTAGAAGGTCTGGGCCCATGAAGGAAGGCAGAGGGCAATAGGGCCAAAGAGTGGATTCCCCCGGGCCCAGACTCTCTTCAGTCTGGGCTACTCTTAATAGTCCAGGGCTTAAGCCACATTCTGGGACACAGTGTGACCCTGCAAGCTTGGGCAGACCTAGGATAGACCTAGCCAAGGGATAGTCAAAGCTGCTGAGACTAAGTCCCTGAGTAGTAGTGAGCCATGGCCCAGGTGAGCAGTCAGCATGGGGAAGGATGTGGGGCCAGGGAAGAGGCAGGTCTGATGAGAGGCGTCCTGGCAGGTGGGCTTGGCAGACAGACAAGAAATCCAGCTCATGTGATTTTTGGAGGCCAGACAAGCATGCCATTGTCATTAAGACCGTTTTCTCCATGCTGTTTTTTTAATAGTATTTATGTATGTATGTATTTATAATATTCTTATCTCAAAGGCGATCTCAGGTATAGATGTATAGATGTTGCTAAACTGCTTCTTGAGCTTTCAATCATTGATGTAAAATATGTGAAATGAACAATATAGAGTCAGGCTGCAAAATTCCTATAAATAGATACACTGAATCAGAAGTCTCCTTGCCTGCGCTTTTAATTTTGATATAATTTTATACTTACGGAAAAGTTGTTATCTTTTTGCCCCATTTGCCTTATTATGCAATCAGCTACTTTGGAAAGCCAGAGGCAACACTGTAGCCATCAAGCTTGGGGAGGGGGTGCTAGGCTCAAGGGGATATGCTACCACAGGCAGGGTGGCCCTGGAGAGATAGGGGACAGAGCCGGTCAACAGAGCCTCAGAGAACATGCCAGAGTGGCTCCTGAGGAGATTTTCCAGAGGGACGTGGCTAAAATCCAGTTTAGCCACTTCTGCTGTGTCATTTTGGGTCGACTGCTGAGCCCCGATGAGCATCCTTGGCAAGTGGGGAGTTTCAAGTCTCTTTCAGCAGGTTTCTCATGAGGATGGAAGAGCTTTCGGGTGAAACGCATTTTACAGGACCTGGTATGTACTGGCAATTTTTAATAGTCACGATGATGATGATGATGATTCGAGAAAGAAGAATAACTCCTGAGGTTTGAGGTTTGAAGCCAGAGGCCCAGCTGGACTCCACAGGTGAGGCCGGCAGGTCGGGGGCCGAAGCGGCAGGGAGGGAGTGAGTGCCCCTGCAGCCCAGGCGGGACTCATGCTTCTCTGGGCATCATCGGGGTGGTGGGGTGGTGCTGGCCTGGGGAGGACTGTGTGAGGGATTCTTCTGCATGAGAAACCGAGTTCCTCTGGCGAAACTCCAGGGCTTTGGCGTCTGGGGTAAGAATTAAAACTGACAGCTGTGGGGTGCCCCTCCCTTGGCCCGAGGAAGTATGAATGGAATATTTGAGATGCTGGAAGCCCTCCTGCATGGTGAGTTCAAAGAACAGAAAGTGTCTCACTTCTCTGAGGATTCCAAACAGACTTTGTAAAAATGTAATTAAGTTCCAAGTCCCTGGAAATCAATCATGCTCCCAGGAACTAATACCTTGGCTTGTTGATTAGAAGTGAGGGGAGCCAGGGGCAATTACTCTCTGATGAGGGAATTTCTTCACTCAGAGATCCAAGGGCTCGGAGAGCCAGGGCCAGGGAGCTGGGGGCCAGAGAGCGGTAGGGGTGAGAGGCAGCTTCTGGGAGCTGCGGCTAATTACACATGACCTGTTTCCTTGGGCTGAAGTTCTCCATTGACGATAAAGTCCACCTCCTGATCTGCACTTGAGTCTCAGAAGCTTCTCTTCATACTGGGGGAAGCTGAGCAGAAAAGGTGACTGGGTCCCAGGACTCCATGAGGCGACCAGTCGATGCTTAGGCCATTTTCTTACTGCCGAGCACAGTGGGAGCAAGTGGGAAGATGGGACACCTGCTGGTTCGCCGCCCCTGCACAGAGGCTCCAGGCTTCTCAGCGCTGTCCTGGGCACCGGGCCTGGTGCTTGCTCCCCCGGGGTGTTGATGGGTTTCCCAATGGAAGGAGGTGACACCGAACCGGAAGTCAGGAGCCCTGGGGCCTGGCCAGAGTTCTGCCTCTCACCAGTCCCGTGATTGCAGCAGCAGGCCCTCTGGCCTCCATTTGGCACCTGTAGAATTGGACAGCGCAATCGGTCAGGCCCCCCAAGCTTGGACCACATCTCCCTGATTCCCTGCTGCATGGAAGGGGGGGGCAGTCTGGTGGGTGAGATGGAGCTCAAGTTGGTAGTTTAGATGCAGAAGGGATGATGGATGGCGGGTTGAGGGTGGGGCACAGACTCAGAAAACAGTCTGCTGACAAAGTGATCTGGCCTTGCCCCTGAGAATCGTGGAGGGCTTCGAGGACCGTGAGGGAGGGGCTGATTCAGCCTCACTGGGTTTCTCCCAATCAGCTGGATGGGGACCCTCCCAAACTAGACAACCAGCTGGCCAGCTGAGGCCATAGACCCTGGCATGCTGAAGGGGTGAGAGTAGGAAGAGCAGGAAACTCTTTCTGAAGGACCTGTCTCAGGGTCCTTCCCTCCGTGTGGGCTCCAGACCCACGGCCCCCTGAGAGCCTGTGAATGGGCAGCAACAGGGCAGCCCAAGGCCAGGGAAGGCCTGGGTTGGAGGTGACCCTGGGGCCAGAGTCAGCCTCTGCCTGTGAGTGAAAGGCCTGTTCTCCAGGGCCTGGGAACTGGGAGGGAAGCTGGGGGCACTGAGCATGAGTGAGAAAGCACCTGGAGACACTTTCAAGCCTTTGCTATAAAAATGTAGAAAGAAAATCATGACTTTTACCTTCATGCTGTCATTTCCAGCCTGGCCTCCACCAGACAGGACACAGAGACAGCAGCCCCCACCTCTGATAGTTCTCTTTCCCACAAAATTTTGGCCTAGAAACTCTTCCCTTCACAGGTCAATCAGCTGGGCATGTCCAGCTGGAGCGACTGGCCCAGAGGAGCCACTTTGGTATCATAAGGACTTTGGTTTGAATCCCAGATCACTTCCTTATTAGCTGAGTGACTTCAAGCTGGAGATTCATTTCCTCATCTATACGATGGGGGCAAGAGTAAATCTTCCTCATTAAGCCCATGAAGATTAAAGGGGTCTTGCTTGTGAAGATCTTTACACAGCACCTAGTTCATAAGAAGCTGTTATTATGGGGCGCCTGTGTGGCTCAGTAGGTTAAGGATCTGCTTTCGGCTCAGATCATGATCCCAGGATCCTTGGATCGAGCCCTGCATCGGGCTCCTTGCTCAGCAGTGAGTCTGTTTCTCCCTCTCCCTCTGCCCTTCCACCTGCTTGCTCATGGGTTTTCTCCCTCAAATAAATAAATAAAATCTTTTTTTAAAAAAGAAGTAGTTACAATTACTACATTATGATTGTTATTGTTTTTAAAGTTCCTGACAGAGCCAGGCCTAGAATCTAATTCACCTGGACTGTAGGACAAGTGTCATCCTGAAACTGCCTTAACCAGCTGGAGTTGCTTTGGGTTCCTTGGCCCGTTTGGGGTTCTTCAGAGGCAGGGAGTTGGCTAACATGAACTCACGGAGCTTTGGGTTCTAGAACAGCTCGGTGGTTGTCCGTTTTCACCCGTCTGCGTTGGTGGTCCTGGACTCCCCACTTCCGTTTCTCAGACCCAGATCTGAGGGGGAGGAAGGCTTTGTCTTCTGACCTCCCTTGTCCCAAAGGGGCCACTCCAGGGGTGGAGTCCGGGGCCCCGGCGCTTCTCTCCCAGCACAATGGTCCTCTCTCCTGACCTGGTGTTTGGACTACACCATCGAGGGCTGTTTGCTTTCCCAAGCCCAGCTGCTAATGGCTAATTTTCCATGAATCATAATCGCTTTACCCCATTAGGCAGGATAATGAAGATTGGATGGTGGGCCTGTTTGCTCAGCACACAGAGGCGCTGACAGCTGTCCTGGGCTCTCCCCCAGCGCCCATCCACAGCGTTGGCTGCCTCTACCCCTGACACCCAGGTCTTCCTCACTCTGGGGGCTCGAAGAGCAGCAAAAGGTCCACAAACCTGGGGTGGGTCCTTCAGTGAATTCCATAGGATGTTTTTTGCCCTCCGGTTGCAGGAGACCTGCTACCCAGGTTGCTGAGAGCTGGTTGTCACTAACATTTACTGGGATTCACGTGCCATCACTGCATGTTTCCCGGGTGCCAGGCTTGGCGCTAAACACACAACATTTAATCCTCCCAATGGCCTTACAACATCGCTACTCTTATTAAGCCTGGTTTACAGATGAGAAAACCGAGGCTTCGAGAGGGTTTGATAAAATGCTCAAAGTCACACTGAGGAGGAGACGGAGCCAGGACTTGAATTCAGACAATCTGAGTCCAGAGCCTAGGCTCTTCATGACCTCTCCCTGGTCTGTGTCTGGAAAGGACACACAGTTTTCCTTCTTTCCCGCCTCCGTCTCCATTCTCCGGCTTTATATTTTTATTCCTCAAGAACCAGGCAGCTCCCGCATTGCAGGGCATGGCACTGAAATCTTGGTTGCTTCGCAATTAACAGACGGTTATAGGTCCCCTAGCTCTTGGGCTATCCCCTGCAGACCATTACATGCAGAAAACGAAAAATGTGGAGGGAAAAAGAATCCTGCATTATGAAACCAAATAGAAATCATTCAAGGTATCTGTTGTTCTCGGATTATCCAGGAGTGTGGATAATCACGAGTTGGATGTATTTTTATGCGCAATTGAATCGGCAGCGTCCCAGCAACGACTGCAGTACAATTTCGGACAACAAATTAGTTTCAGATGAAGGACTCTTGCTCCTCCTTGAAAAACATTCTTCATTTCAAATTATCCTCGCTGCCAGCCATCAGGGCTGACAAGAAAGCAGAGAATTAAGCTGTTGATACAAATCCTAGCTCTCCGCTGTCCCTCATTTGCTCATCACAGATTCTCTCTGTATCTTCCCCTTCAGGGGACGTCCCGAGCAGGGAGGAGGAGCGGGCCCCGCGTTATGGCGGGCTTCAAAGCTCTGCGCGAGCTTTCCTTCCACTCTGCTGGAGGCCTTTGCTCCTTTGACAAGCCCTCAGCCAATTCTAGAAATAGGGCCAACTCCGAGGGGTCTTGGAGCAGCTGGGATGGAACCTGCAGCTTGTCCCCTGGGCCGAGCTCCCTGACAGGAGACCCCGCCCACAGGGCATGGCTGCCTGCTGCGGTCTCCCTGTACACCCTCCACCCCGCACCCCACGCCTGCAGCGACACTTGTGAACACAGTCTAATGTACAGAATGGAGTCATGAGGTTGCATATTTGGAAAAAATGTAACATTGTCTATCAACTACAAGTTTAAAAAAACCTCTCAACATTAAAACAATGAAAAAATAGAAAAAAGAAAATAAAGTGGGAGGTCCAAAGGCACACACAAAAAGGCAGGCCCGGTGTTAGTGCTCTGTGGACCTGGTCTTATTTAATCATCTCTGTTACAGTTCCTGGAAGAGGGTACACCTGTCTCACCTTGGGGAGACTGAGGCGCGGGGAGGTTGCTCCTTTTCTGGGGTCGCACGGCTCATAAGTGGTCTTTTGGGGACCGGAACCCTGACCCTATGCCAGAATCTTTGTTCTTTCATTTATTCTGTTTGGTCTGCACCTGCCATTTGGTCTCCATTAGGAAGGCGAGGGCTCCCTTTAGATCTAGTCCAGGCAAAATTGTAATTCCTCCTTTCCTGGATTGGACTCCCACATGAAGTCCCACATCACAGGTGTCCCTTCACTTCCTAGAAGGGAAGGAAATCACATCAGAAATGTTACAGAACCATCTTCAAAAGAAGATGAAATCAGCCGTGTGACTTTGAAGCATTGCGTTATGGTTCTATTGTTTTGCAATAGTACAAAAAAGTCACAAAACTTCCATCACATTAGAAAATCCAAAGAAGAAAGAGCACTTTGATGTCAGTTGGCTGATAACCTTCAATACTAGCACGTCTACCCAGTTGGCCTTCGGCCCTTCTGCCCGTGTGATCTTGTTCTTTCATGATAGCAAAGCATCAGAGGAGCAAACGTATCTAACACTTGCGGTGTGTGTTGGGAAGTGCTCCAAGCACCTTGGCTTCATAGCTTGTTTAGTCTGTACAATAAGCATATGAGGTAGCTGCTATTATCCCCAGTTTACAGATGAGGAACGTGAAACCCAGAGTGGTCAGGTAACTCATTCAGGGTCACACAACAAGTAAAAGGCAGAAGTGGGATTTGAACTTGGGCACTGTGCTCTTAATCATACCCTTTGACACTTCCACAGCTCTGCGTCACTCAGCAGACACATTTCTTGCTCTCTTTTGGGCATATACTCTGTTGGGTAGGATAACTTCAGCCGTGATCTCTTGCATGGTTCTCTGGGCCTCTGAGAATCATGCTATGTCTGTACTTCGTGTTTCTCTCCGGGGACAGCTCTTGCCTTGATAATGGAGCTCCGTAGCACGAGGGGACTTGGTTTTTCCTTCTCCCTGCGTGGAGCCCAGCACCCTCCCTTGCAAGAACCTTGTTCCCTTGCATGTGGCTTATTTGATAAATGCATCTTGGCTGCACATTCTGTGCTGGCATTGGCCTAAGTACTGAGGGGTGTGGGAGCAGCACAAAGCCCACTGGGGGAACTCTTTCTCTGTTCCACCCACTCCCCAACTCCATCCTTACCCAGAATGCAAGGATGACTAAAGATCCAGGGCATCCTTGAATGGAAAAGAAATCACACCAGGGCAGCCAAAGAAGGGTATAGGAAAGCGAAAGCAGCAGGGGATTCCAGATAATGACCCTTAGTCCTCCTCAGCCTCAGCTGTGGCTAGATCTTGTGCTCCTAGACAGTGGTCTCCCAAGTGGAATCATTTCTTGTTCCCCCATTGCATTGGGCACAAAGTGGATCTTGAGTAACTGTGTTTTGATGATGGTGTTGGTGGTGGTTTTTCATTGTATTTGGAGTGTAATTGACATATAATATTTTGTTAGTTTCAGATGTCCCACATAGTGTTTTGACAATTCTATACATAATGAAATGCTCACCGAGATGAGTGTAGTTGGCGTCTGTCACCATACAGAGGAGTAATTTCATTTTGGGTGGGGGAAGCTGCCCCTTGGGCATTGTTTGGTGCTGGTTACAAGGAGGAATGTTCAGGATTTCACAGGGAGGCTTGGGGCTTGTGGTGTCAGCCAGAGTCCCCAAAGAAAATTAATTTATCCCAGGTAGTTCCAAAGAAGAGGCCTTAGTGAGGGGATGATTTCCAGAGGTATGGGCAGGGTTAAGGGCAGAAACGTGGAACGGTGAGCCACAGAAGGCTGGAGAGACCAGGTGGACCGAGCCGTGCCCCCAGGGGAACTGTGTAAAGGGGACCACCCTGCTGGCGCTTTAGCAGGAAGGGTTAGAGCCAGGCTTGTGGCCCCAAAGCAGGCAGTCATGGGGAGGAGGCGCCCCACGTTTCTCTGCTCCCTCATTCCTCCTGAACTCTGCCAGTGCCTCCCGTTGGCATATCCTGCTGGGAACCCTGAGGGAGCCTGGCTGATGAAGGCCCCTGGGGCCAACCTCCTGGGGCACAGAGGAGAGGGGAACAATGGGGAGAAGAGGTAGGAGTAACATGAACAGAACATGGTCCTTCCTGTCCCTCCTGCCCACCTCTACCCGCAGGGGGCCTTTAGCTTCTCAGCAGGAGCAGGATGCTAGTGTAGAAGGTCGAGCCCAAGCTGGGGCTCAACCTGATGCTGGCCGCTGTGCTCTTGTTCTCGCTTTCTCTCCCTACTTTCCTCTGCCTCCCCCTCCTCCTTTTCTCTCTCTCTTTCCATCTAGAGGCCCCATTTGTCCTTGCCTGGTTCTAGGCACCCACTGCTGCTTCTCTTCTCCTTCTCAGTCCTTCACTCTTTCTGTCTAACCCACTGGAAGAACCTTAACAGCCGGGCCTGTCCAGAACCAATGGTTGCTCCTGACCCCTGTTTTCCAATGGCCAGTGCAGTGGGTTGTCAACTGCTTTGTCTGCTCATTCAGTAAAGGGTTTGGGGGTCCCTTCTAGGTGCCTGGCACTGTGCTAGGATTCAGAGATGGCTATGGTTTCTGATCCTCAGTACCACCGTCTGGTACCTGCTATGCAGTCTGCCCTCCTGGCTTCAGTCCAGTGTGTTCCAGGCAGTCTCTTATGTTCCTGGGTGGGGGGATTGGGCTTGCAGCCTGCCAGATTTTGTGTATGTGGACAGATAAGAGGAGGGGCCTATTTCCTGGGATTGTGTGACTTTGGACAAGTCACTCAGCTTCTCTCTCTGGTCTTTCTATGCTGGTGGAAGATACACCTCACAACCCTTAGCTTTCCCATCACTTCGGGTCCTAATGGGGTGATCAGTCATGATGCCCTGCATCCTACCACTGGCACATGTCCTAGGCTGGCCAATCAGTGCGCCCCATCTATCCTGTGTGATGATTCATCTAGGTGTGGGCGTAGAACCCTACGATTGACTGCTCCTCCTTCCCTCCCCCGCCTTTCTTAGCTTTCTCCATCTCAGTGACAATTCCATCCTTCCTGTTGCTCCGGGAAGAAATCTTGGAGTCCCTCTTGACACTTCTCTTTCTCCCAATCCACATATGACCCATCAGGAAGTCACCATGGCTCCATTTCAAACTATGTCTTGAATCTTACCACTGCTTCCAGTCTAGTTGAAACCACCATGGTCTCTGCCCTGTCTCACCGCAAGAGTTTCCTCATTGGTCTCAAGGTCCCAATTCACGCCTCCGGCAGTCAGGAGGCAACACAGCAGCCAGAATGAGGCTTTGAAAACCTTAAGTCGGAGCATGTCATTTCTCTGCCCCAAGCCTGTCGGTGACAACCCTTTTCTCGCTCTATAAAGCTGTACATAAAATGTCCCTCCAACTCTTCAGTGACAACCCATTTCTCTCTCTCTGCAAGGACTTACATGATATGTCCCTCCTCCCTGTGATTTCTCGGACCTGGTTATCTCTACTGTCCCCTTTCTCGTCTGCTGTGGTGATGTGATGCTGGTCCCTTCCCTGTTCCTCCTCTGTACCAGGCACACCCCTCTTTAGGACCTTAGCTGACATGCTCTTCCTTTGGGTACCTGCCTTGCTCACTGTCCTGCGCCTTTCAGATCAAGTGCCACTTTCTCAGTGAGGCCTTCTCTGCCCCTCCCTCCAGATTAATGACAGACCACCGGCACTCCCATCGCCCTCACATTTTCTCTGCAATTATCGCCATATAACATGCTATATCCTTCATCTACTTATTTCATCATTTTTTAAATTCCTCCCACCCTACCTGCAGTAGAGTGTCTATTCAAAGGACGTGAGATTTACATTTGTTTTGTTCATGGCTATGTCCTTGAGCCTGACCGTGGTAGGTGCAGCCTAAATCCTTGTTGAATGAATCCATGGACCTGATGGATTGGCCCTGGGAGGATGGCCTTTCCCCACTTTGCATGGTCAGCCCTCAGAATTGGTGCTGTGCCCTCTCCTGCCACATGGACAGAATATCCATGAGAGTGTGGCCCAGATGCAGAAAGGCCAGAGGTAAAGATGCCAAGTTCTGAAGACACGGTTTGAGTCCCTGGACCAGCCATGTCTCCACCGGAAGCAGCCCACTCCTGCTTGGGCATCCCAGAGCCCTGGAACCTCCTCTTTGGCTTGGCTGGTTTGAGATAGGAGATCACTTGCAACAGAATGAACCCTGGCTGGCTCCTTGGGGCCTGTGCTAGTTTGGCCAAGTGAGCGGAGACACTGGGAAGGGGGAGCGAGCCATAGAGGTGAGGGCTGGTATTTGTTCTGCTGGGTTCCCAGGTAGGCAGGGCACAGTATTTTAACTATGAGAGAATCTGAGAGCAGGAGCTGAGTTTCCCCTGCCTGCCCTTGCAGATCTACTGAAGGCAGACCTCCACCTGGGGCTCAGGGCCCCATGGGACAGACAATTCAGACTGGTAGCCCCACCTGATTCCAGCCCTTCTCAGATCCCTGCAAGCGGCATCAGGAAAGGGGTGTCCTGGGCACTTGAAATAGCTTTGACCATGGAATCTGAAACCCTAGGCCAGAGTGTTGGCTCTGCCATTTACCTTGGGCAAGTCCCCCTGTCCCTTGTGGCCTCAGCTTCCATCTGTAAAATGAGAAGGTTGAAATAAATTACTCTTAAAGTTCCTTTCAGCATGAACTTCTGTGGGGGCAGCAGAGCATTATGGTTGAGTGTGAAGGTTCTAGGTTCAGACGGCCTGAGGTCAGTTCTACTTATGTATATAAGCCTAACCTCTGAGCCTCATATAAAATGGGAATAGGGGTGCCTGGGTGGCTCAGTTGGTCGAGCATCCGACTCCTGATTTGGCTCAGTCACGATTTCAGGGCATGGAATCTAGCCCTGCATTGGGCTAGTGCTCTGCTTGGAGTCTGCTTGAGACTCTTTCTCCCTCTCCCTCCGCCCTACCATTCCCCCTACACTGCATGTGTGCACACACACACTCTCTCTCTAAATAAATAAATAGACAAACAAAAAAATCTTTAAAAATAAATTGAAAGTGGGAATCATCATACTACCTACGTCATGGGGTGGCTGTAAGAATTAAGTGAATACGACATATAGTTCTAGGCACACACTAAGTCCTCAAAAATACTAGCTTTCATATTATTATTATTATTTAGCATTTCACTGTTCTTGAAAAGATTTTTCCTGGATTCTGGAGTGATTTGCACCCATCTTTAAGCTTGACCCCCTTCAAAGGCAAGGCCCTCCCCTAGGTTTGCTGCTGCCTTGCTTGTACATGTACAATAGCCGTTGTCTCCTTCTGCAGGGACTGGAGGCAGCAAAGAGTGGCCCCTGGGGCCAGGAGTCAGCTTCCCCTTCTGACTGAAGGTTGGCGCTGACATCACTCACTTAATTTGGAGCATTTCCACGGCACTTTTACCATATTTTGCTTGGGCTAGCTTATTTATGCCAACTGTATATCTTACCACTGATATAAATTTTTATTCCTATGGATGTGTCTAAACTTATGGGTTGAAATAACATAATTTACATGCTGTTTAGTATGCAGATTGGGTTAATCTGTTTCTGTAAATTCACCACCAGGCCTGAGCCTAACCCTCTCCTTCCAGGGCCAACCTGATTTGAATATCTCACTCAGTTGTGTGTGGGGGGTGGGACATGCTTGGGTCACAAGCCACCCCTAGGCAGCCGAGCACCTCACCGTCTGTGTCTGCAGCTAGCCTGGCATATAGCTTCCCCCAGCAGAGGCCTCCTTCCCCATGTCCTGCTCCCACAGACCCTCCATCTGAAGGATTAGGGGCCACCAGGAACCACTTTTCTATCTGAGGCTGCATCCTGAGATAAGAAGTCAGTGCCAGTGAGACCCCAGGGGGAGGGGATGGTGAGCATGGAAAGCACCAGCAGATACAGAGGAAAGAAGCTGATGCCAAGTGTTATTGGGAAGGTTACCCCCATAGGCCAGTGGGCTCAGTCCACTGAGCCCGCTGGAGGTGGTTTTGAACATGCCTCAGACTTGTCCCACCAAAGGGGGAGGGAGCAAGGGTCCTGATATACCAACTCCCTGCTGGCCTTGGCTGAGAGCTGTCCCCAGAGGCAACAATTCCAGTGCAGCTGGCCCCCCTTTTGTGCGGGCCAAGAGAAGCCTTCAGGTGAGAATGGTAGGCACCCGCAGAAAGACACTGTTGGCTTTTACCTGAATAAAGAACAGTGAGGCTCCATGAGGGGTGCAGTTTTGTTCAGTTTGGTGTTCAATAAATGCTTGTTGAATGGACAATGTATGATCAGTCAGTCAGGCACTCATTCTCTCAAGAGCCTCTATTAGCCTTTTCGATCTCCCTAATTTCCGCGGTCTAGAGAGACCACCCCCAGCAGGTGACTTCGGAGTCTCTGTTCTAGAATAAGGACCCATCAAGCCATTTGCCATGAAGCTCTTGCGACTTCTCTGACTTAGTAGAATCAGGGATTCTCTCCGGCATTGCTATCTCCTGGAGACCTTTTAAGACATTCTATCACTCTACTCCCAGATTCTGGATTCAGTCGGTGTGGGGTATGCCTGGGACACTGGTAGTTTTAAAAGATCCTCAGAGGATTCTAAAGTACATCTGGAGGTTGAGAACTATTATTCTCATTCTATGCTCCTGCTTTAACGGAACCCCTGGACTTAACTCTTTGTTTGCTGGGACTTAAAAAATCAGCTCTTTCGTCAACACCCCCCCTCCCAAGCCTGAATTCTAAAGTCATAGGCAACAATGTTTGAGAAATACCACCAATTAGAAGAAGATGTTTGGCATAGTATTATATTTAATAGTTGTAATTTAGAAGCAACCAAATGGAATATTACACAGCCAGAATAGATGATTTTGTAGAGAGTATAGTTACTCGGAAAAAGGCCTAGGAAAGACAATTAAGTAAAAAAAAAAAAAAGGCAGAATGCCAACTTGTGTCTACGTTATGAGTGGAACTATGTAAAATTATGCACGCATATAAATAAAACACCATAGGGGACCAGAGAAAAATGAAAGCAGTGGATGCGTTAGTTTAATAAGATAGTGGATGATGCTTCTTTTTGAATTATTTCTTTATTGTTGCAGAATTATTGTTGTTATTGTTGTTGAATTATTTCTTTATTGTAACAGAAACAAAGTAATGGCCATGTTGCTCCAAGCACACATCCAGATCCCCTGCCTCTCTGGGAGAGTTCCTTAGGCTTTTTTTTTTTTTTTTCCTTTTACCCCTTCTGTGACACTGGGATCAACCTTTGCACTTGTAGGAGAACCTCTTCTTTGCCTATTAAGTGCCTAATGTATGCCATCACAATGTTACTACAGGTCTGGGGATATATAAATCAGCCATTGCCCTGCAGGCACTCACTGTAAGGAGGGAGAAATTGACATAAGAACAAACATTCCAATAATTGTAAGACAATGACATGAGCGTGATAATAAGGGTATGAACAAGGTTCTGTGTAAGCTCAGATAAATTTGCTTCAAGGGGAATCTGGGAAGGTAGAAAAGAGGAAATGACATTTGACCTTGGTCTTGAAGTATGAGTAGGAGTTCACCTGGTAGAAAACGGATGGGGGTGTAAGATAGATTGGGGAGGAACAGGCATTCCAAACAGAATGCCTAAGGGCGAAGACTTATAAAAGCACGGTGTGTTTAGCAAATGCAAATAGTTAGGTTTAATATGGAACACATTCATTTATCAATTTATTCAACAAGTAATTATTGAGTATGTTTTGTGTCTCAAACACTGGGCTAGATATTGGCAAGACCAAGATTGCCAACTTTGGCTCTACCTCGAATACCGATCGTAATAACAGAAGATATTTTTTGAGTGATTTACATGCATGAACTTAGGTATTTTCCCTAACAGTTTTATGAGTGGGCACCCCCCTTGTTTCCTTTACAATTGAGGAAATTGAAACTGAGAGAGTTTCAAGGACTTGTCCATGGCCAACATTGATCACGCAGTGGAGCTACTGGTTCTTACAGTCTAGCAGAAGAAACAAAGAGGCATGATTACAAAGTAGGGTGGTGAGTCTTGGATAGAAGTAGGGGAGCTCAGAGGAGAGTTCTAGAAGCAGTCAAGGAAGACTTTTTGGAGAAAGGACTTCCTGAGCCCTGGAAGATGCAGAGGCAGTAGACACGGAACATGGAGGTGTGGGGGAAGAGCGGGACTCTATGACAACAGATGAGAGAGCTGGCGAGGCTGGTTGGAGTCAGTTTATGAAAAGTCCTTGAAACCCTGCTAGGGAGCTGAGACTTCATTCTATAAGCAATGAACTAATAAGCTTCTTTGTTCTCTTGTTAATCGGGAGGCTGAGTCACTTCGGGAATGATTCAGCCACACCAACCGTGAACTCTCAGTGACTTGGGCTAATGAGCAGAAGAATGGGAGGGATGATCTAAAAATAGTGGACAACGGGAATGAGCCCCAGCATGCTCATGGAGGGTACCAGGTCTCGATTTGCTGCTCTGGGGGAAGCAGCTGATTTGCTTGGTTCCTTAAAGCTCTGCCTCTGGCCCATATTAAATCTGCTTGTTCTGGAGAGCGCCTGTGGCCATCACACCAGCCTCAGTATCAAAGGGGGGCTGGGAGAAGACCCTCAGTTGGGCTAACAGTAGCAGGATAGGGTCCTGCCTATGCTGGTGTTTATTGCCAGCTCCTCGCTAAGGACATCCATTGGATTTGGAAGGATGAAATGAGTTCACTGTACCCCCAGGGGCTGAGATTGCTGAGATGGCTGGAGCAGAGAGAAACTTGGAGGTTTTAGAAAAGCTCTGGCTTTGGAAGGAAGGGTGCTGAGTGATTAATGCTGCAAACTGCCTGGAACAGCCAATTGATAGAGCTATAAAAGTCAGAGCGGCACAGGAAGCGTTGACCCTGAGACCACATGCCTGGAGGGGAGAGTCCCCACCCCCGCACTTTTTATTGTGATAATATGGAGGTATTCTGTGAGTAGAATCCAGGGGGCCATCAAGTCTATGTTCACGTGGCTGTAAAGGAAGGGGTTTTGATCCTGCTCTGAGAAACCTACCTTGGGGCCGGCAGAGAGCACGTTACTGCATTAGAACCTTCCGTAGTTAAGAGAAAGTTCTTGGTTGAATTGAGAAAGGGACCTATAAATAATTGTAAAATCCTGACTAGCTGGGCCTCCTTCTGTGCTAGATACAGCCCTGCATGCAGAGGCCCAGACCACGTGAGGTGGGGACCCAGCTCTGCCGAGAACTTAGGAAATCACTTCGTTTCTCTGTACCTGTTTCCTTCACTGTGAAATGAGGGGGTCGGGCTGAATGACATCTCATCCTCCCCCAGTCGCAATTGTCTCTCACTTGGGGATGCCATTTTATGGATAGAAAACTCAAAGACTATTGATAAAGGCCACAAAAGTGCAGATTTGCTCATAATACAGATTTTCAGAAAGCTGGGGTGCCAAGGAGTTTAAGGTGGCCTGCCCTGGGTGCAAGGAATAAGGAGGCATATTGTTTATGGAGGTATTCTTATTATTTGACAAAGAGAGAGAGCACAGGCAGGAGGAGTAGTAGGCAAAGGGAGAGGGAGAAGCAGGCTCCCCAGTGAGCATGGAGCCCAATGGGGGGGCTCTGTCACAGGATCATGGATCATGACCTGAGCCGCAGGCAGTCCCTTAACTGACTGAGCCACCCAGGTGCCCCAATCTACAGAGGATTTTAAAGCAATAATGAAACCAAGGAGAAGTCAGTCTAATTTTTGTGGTTGCCATGCACTGACAATTCCAAGCAATGTCACTGATACAATACTCCCCCTCACCGGGGCAGACCACTCCCACCACGCACCCCTCTTTGGTACTCCACTGGTTAGCTGTAAAATTGTCTCGGTGTTCTTTCAATTTCTCTGACTACAGAGGGAGAGAATCTCGCCAAGGTGTTAACTCTTTCGTTACTACCTTGTAGCACTGATTGGCGTCAGGTAAAGAAGAGTGAAGAGTGACTCTGAGTCATCCTTTTAACAAGGGGGTTGGGTGACAGTGGTGGGCTGGAGAGGCACCAAGGAAGCAGGGAAAATAAAATGGAGAGACTGGAGCATGGAGTGACGTGTGGAATGGGCTGGGTGGTTGCCTTAGGAAGGCGAGTCCTAAACAGCTGGCCTGTGGGCAGGGTGAGGACGGCTCCCTGCAGGCCAGTCAGGCTGGACTTGTGGTGCCTGACAACAGAGCCCAAGTGCATCTCAGTTTTGATTTCTCATATCCTTGGCACTTGGGACTGTCCCTAGAGATTTTCCTTTGGTACATTTCGGATGGATTTCTTAGAAATGACCTGCTCTGCACTCCTCAGGTCACACCACCCACCACCCTTCTTTAGATTGGATTTCCTCTCCACCCTGTCCTGGTCTCTAGAACCTTCTGGGGGACCCACACATCCCACATGGTGCCCCCTATCTGCAGGCTTGGTCTCCTCGGTGCCCAGCCTTCTACATGATCGTGTTGCTTCAGGGTGTCTCTTTCCAAGGAAACGCTCTTGACAGCAGTGGAATAACTGTGCATCTTCTCCGGGAGCTGAATGAGCTGTTCTGGCGAGGCCTGGAGGAGTCCCCCAGAAAAATAGCCATGTGGTGAGGCTGGAGAAGGGAAGTCGAACCTAAAGGGAGAAATCCTTGCCAAATGAAGTAAGACTGTGTTTCTTCGTTTTTGTTTGGTTTGTTTGCCCAATGAAAGCCCAGCTAGGAGCAATTACGCTTACAACCCACCCAACCCACTCCACACGAAGCCCAAGCCACAGGGACCCGGTTCTGGTTTCTCCCCGATCTGCAGTTTACTCTCTTACACACACCGGACACATATTTCCTCTTGCTCACTTAGTTCCTAATTGTTATCTGGCAGGAAGAGAAAAGGAAGGGGCAGCTTCCGCCGGAGTTTCTTGTTCTTTCTATGGCCCTTTCTTTTCTGATTCTGAAAGCCACATGCGCTTACTATAGAAAGTTGAGGAAATGAACATTCCAGGTAGAAAAAACTACTTCCTGGGACCCCCATCACCGGAGACGACCATTGTCCACCTGCCAGCTGTGGTCTCAGGAGTTCTGTTCGCGAGGGCTTGCTTGCTCTGTGCATTCAGGGTTTTACTGGAGGCCCCTGGGGCACTGGCCCTCCCTGGACCTGGGAGGTTTACTGCTCCGGTCCAAGCACTGTCCCAGCCCAGGGGAAGCCGCAGTCTCTCGCTTGGTGGGATGTGCGTGGTCTGGCATGTGCGTGGTCTTGTTCTTCTGGCCTCTGGAGCTGTGTCCTTTGATTTTCTTTTGAAATGCTTTTTCTTGCTCACAGTTGGCAACCTTCACACACATACAACATTTCTTCATTTAGTAATGTAAAGTCATTTCACACTCATTTTATTCCCCAATATTGATTGAAAACAGCGTACACGATTGTAAGGCTATAGTGGGTATTTACAATTTCTTTGGCTGGTTAGCAAGCAACACCCACATCCTAGTTTTGGGAACCCCTCTCCCCTTGGAGGCAGACCGCTTTTTTCTCACAATGGAACTCAGAGGACAGTCTCTCTCTTCCCCAGCCCAAGGGCCAGCTGGGGTCTTGTCTACGACATTGCTTCGCTGGCTCAGGCTCTACTCTCTCATGAACTGACTCTTGAGGGAACCACAGCAAGAATTCAGGAACAGCACAGACATTCTTCACAGTGAGGGCAGAGCCCTGGAGATTTGGCACTCAGCCATGTCAGTTTTGAATAACCCTTGGTGGCGGTGGCCTGTGGTGGCAGAGTTGCTGTTCTCCCAGCCAGGTCTAAGGAGTGACCTGGCTTGTTTCTGCTGGCCATCCTGGGTTCTGGACCTATGTCAGAGCCTGGTTCTCCACTCTTCTGTTGATTCTGTGAGTTACGATATTCTTCTAAAAGAATATCTTCTAAAATTCATTTTCTCCGAACATTAGCTAGACTGCTTATAACAAAGAGCCCTGACTTATACCTACCATTGGATTTTCGTCTTAAAGATTTAAATGCTACTTAGTACCTTACAACATACTAATTTGAATTTCTGTTATTTGTTACCTCTGCTTCCCCAGGCCACATGAGTGGGGAAGAGAGGAAGAGGGATAGAAAGAACGAAAAGAGCATTGTATCAGGGTTCCCCCAGCTCTACCCTTAGGTGCAAAATAGTAGGGCACTCCATTCATCCCTTCCAGAAGGTCCACAATGTATCTGGGCTCCTAACTGCCTGGAACATAGCCCTGCATCTCCTCCTGCTCCATCCCAGAGGTTTCTGGGGGTGACTCCTGCAAGTCTTTTTGCTTCCATTCCTGTCTGTCTGTGAGTTGCTTAACTTCCTCTAAACCATATTCACTAACCAACTATACAGACTAGTTCTTCTCTTTGAAGAAACTTAGCTATTTCTGCTATTGTCCTGAGCTATAATCAGGGCCTCAGGAATGGCCATGCACTCAGGGTGGACCTCATGGGCAAGTGCCACAATCCCTTCCTGGAGCCTTGGTCGTTTCGTTTCTGTCCCTCCAGGTCTGCCCATCCCCAGAGGAATTATTTTCCAGTCTCATGATCTTCTCTCAGGTCATACCCCATACGATCTGGCAAAGTGCAGTGGAGAGAAAAGGCTGTGATCGAGAGCAGCATCTGTCTGCTGCTTGGAGCAGGAGCTAAGCAGAGAGAACCACATAAGTGCTGGCAGAAAAGCCAGTCCATGTTGAGGATGAGGCGCCCAGAAAGATCCTGCCTCAGGCCAGAGTGGGAGCAAGAAGATATTTTTTTCAAAGCTCGTGGGTCTAACAAGATCTCTAGGATCCCAAGAGCTAGCAAAGAACAGGAGTCCAGGGAGGCAGAGAGAGAAGCAGTGTCCTCAACACTCAGCAAAGGTTTGCAGCCAAGAGTGCAGAAATGAATAGTTGTGGGTTGGGGGTGGGAGGTGTGGCATGGAACTAGGACAGATAGGTTTTTTTTCTCAAACCATATCTGTATTCTAGGTATTCTGAGTCTAAATCGTCCATGGTTAAGAAAGTTTGGGAATTATGGCATTCTAAATCACTCTCTTAGAGATTTATGATTCATTTTACTATATTAAAGGTTCTGAGTCCTGTAATTACAAACAAAACAAAAATCTGAAAAAACACACACAAAAATACTCCCAAAATCTGGTTAGCAGGAGAATAAATAAGATAATTTATGCAGAAGGCATTTTCTTTTCTTTAATTACCTTTTTCATCTTCATGAGTACTTAAAGAGGCAGTCAGCTAAGTTATGAAATTGGTTTTTTTTTTAATTCTGATTATCTTATTCTAAAAGAGTATGCATAATGCATACAAGTGGCTTTAAAATAGTAGTAAAACACATTACAAAACAGAATATTACCCATCCTTCCGAAGCCTGGCTGTGTGCCCCTCTCAGTTCACACTCCTCTCCTTTAACCAGCAGTAATTCCAACCAGAATCTGATCACTTTTGCATGTATTCCCAAATAATATATCCTTTAGTCTCACCTGCTCTAAATATTGCACCCATTTGGAATCATTCTTTTTGTAATCTTCTGTAATCTGTGTTGATGCGTTCTATAATTAATTCATTCTCATAGTCGTGCAGTATTTCATAGGCTAAGTATTTATTTCCTATTGAACATTTGGGGGGTATTTCCATTTTTTTTCTTTTTTTGTTATTAGAAACAACACCATTGTGACCTTTATCTTACTTTCTCCTGTGGGTATGAGCAAGTTTCTCTCTGATACATCTCTCAGTGTGGTTATTACTGGGTCAAAGGAAGGATGCATGCCATAGACTTTATTAGAAACTGTTTTCCAGAGTGGTTGTACCAACTTACCCTCTGACTGCTATTCACGTATTTAACCAGCATTTATATTTTCAGAAGTTTTATTTGTTTACAACCTGGTGGGGGGGAAAATACCTCATTTTAATTTTATTTGCATTTCCCCTACTGGCCACTCTGACACCCTCTCTTCCAGCCTTCTCTCACATGCATGCATGGCCTGGGAAACAGGTTACCATCACAATTACAGTCCGTAGGTTGAGTTATTACATAGCCTTTATAACTGAAAGATAAAGATACAAATTATATAATTTGTAGTTCTTCAGTACAGACAACTCTGGCTAACTTTAATAGAAAAGGAATTTGGAGGTGGAATATTAAAATAAATATAGTGCTTAGAGGAAGGCTGGAGGACCAAGCTCAGAGAAAGGGCCAGAAGCCAGGAAGACCAGCAGGAAGCACAGAATGATTCACCCCCACAGGACCTGTCTGGTTATGAATCACTGCTGTTTACATGAGCCACTGCTGCGCAGGGACATGCAAAGATAACGCCACTGAAAGCTGTCCCTAGAGTTCCAACAACTCAATTTCTTCTCTATTTTATACCAGTGAATTTTGGCATATCAGTTTCATTTATTATAAACCATTGTTGAGTTCAGATTTCAGTCAATCAAGCAAATTTTTAGAGGCACTCCTGACTACTAAAGTAAATGCATTAAATACAGATTCTCAGCTAAGTGTGCTTGTATTGATAAATGCTGCCTTATTTCGAGTTATATACCATCCTCAGAACCCACCCCCACACATTATTTCCTCTGTTTCTAATAGCTGAACAGAGATAAGCAAGTCTCTGGTGTGGAAGATATGACCTCTTGTCTGGGATTTTTACTGAGGTCTGCTCATAGTTAAGAATCTGGAGACAAGAGGTACGTGTGGGGTGAGTTTTAAGGAACAGAGGAATCCCTTGAAAGGCAACTGTGTCAGGTGAGGTTATTGTGAAGTTTGACTCAACTCCTTGGGCAGGAGAGAAGTAATCAAGGGAGGCTCAGGGGATGTAAATGGTTTAATTTCTTCCATTCTTCCAAGTCCACCAAAATATTTCTGTTCAAAGTCTCAGGTTCTACTCCTTTGTAGAGTCAAGTCCGAAGTTTCACACAGAAGAGCTGGTAAAGCTATAAATTAAACTTGTGCTGTAATTCTGCAACAGGCACAATGACATTTAGAATCTTATTTTCAGCCATATCTGCTCTGTGGCTCTAAGGATTAGGAGATAATTTTACAACCGCCATAGATACTCTCTAGTTCTCTGACCATGGCTTATGTTGAAAGTTTTAAATCTTTAAATTTATCATTTTCTTTGTGTAAGCTCTCCAGTGGTGTCAGAAATAGCTAGCTTCCGGGTGGTTCTTTCCCTGGCTTTGGATAGTTTCCTCACTGTGTACACTGATCAGTACTCTTTTGAATGCTGGAGGGATGCCTGCAGATCTCTGGAGTTCTCTCCTTGTGTAGCTCTCTTTTCTTGGGTCTCCTGTCCTGCGAACTCTACCCGCACTGACCTGCCTGGCCTCCCAGCTTTACCTCCTGACCTCATGGGAATTCTTTGTGCTGCCATGCATTCTCTCTCACTGTGCCATGTGTGGTCTAGAAACGCAAGTCAGTGAGCTTGGGTGAGTGTAGGTTTCCTCTCCTTTGTTTTCCATTTCTCAGGATCACTGTCCTTTGTTACATTGGCAACACAGTTTTCCCTATAGCTTGTCATTTTCGGTTGTGTTTGGTGAGATGGGAAATCCTGTCCCTGTTACTCCATCTTGATTGGGAGTGGAAATCCGCTAGCTCTGTTTTGGTTGATGTTTTCACCACTTTCAATCTTTCTTCTTCTATTAGTTAGATTTTATGTCTTCATCTAGTCTAATAGTCTTTGTATTTCTTTTTTTACTGGACAGTATAGTTTATTAACACTTAACATTATCACTGACACATGTTAATTCAAACTTACTATTTATTTTGTGCTTCCTATTTTCCTCCAGTTTCATTTTTTTTCCCTTCTCCATTTTTACTTTCTTTTGGAGTGGGTTTTCAAAAATTTTGTATTTTCAATCTCCATGAATTTGGACATTTTACATTCTATTTCTATTCTTTGAGTGATCACCCTTAAAATTATAATGTATGTCCTTACTTTGTCAAGACACAATGTTAGTAACTTTGTCCTTTCTTATTTTTTCTTTTTTTAATCTATGTGAATTTATTTATTTTTTAAATTATTTTTATTAACATTGTTATTTTTTCATTTTTTTAATAAACACACTTATTTTATATTCTCTCCAATATCTGAAGTCTTTGTGGGTCTAATTTATGTACTTAGATTGCGAGATCATGTCCATTGGAGCCTGATTGTGAAAATTCTCTAAACCTAGGTTTAACGTGTATTACTCTGGAGATAATTTGCATTTGGTATACACAGTCTGGGAGTATGATTGACCTGAGACCTCTTTAACTTACTCTTGGATTTTTAAAAACTTTTCAGATAGAGTGAATTCTGCATGCTCTCTATAAGTCGGTGTGTCAAGAGAAACCTTTTTAAAAATTTCTTGGTTAGTCTCAAGACTCTGACAGGCAAACTTCATTTTGTCTTCCTTTGTGGGGTCGTTTTTCCTGGCTCATCCTTCATAGAGGGGATCAGCTTGTCAGGGGCTCAGATTCAAGCAAAGGTATCAGATTTACCTTCACACCTTATGCAGGACCAGGCCTTTCTCCAGGGAAACTCCATTAAAAAAGAAGCTCCAGTTTACCAGAGATAAGCAGTTGTCCTCAGAACAGCTGGCTCCTTAGCTCTCATCTCTCTGAGTTGGTGTTTTTGTCTCTTTTGTGGTTTATGAGTATTTTTTTTTTTTGGTATTGTCATGCCATTTCTGCTATGCACTAGACATTTAAAAAGATATTTAGAAATATTTCATACAGTCTTTTTGGTTTCTTTGTAGCTGATGGTTTCTCCAGCTAGCTCATCTGAAATATTGTTATAAATGGAAACCAAAGTCTTCATTTTATTTTCTACCCAACTACTAATAGCCTCCAGAATACTTCTCTGTTGACAGATGCTGTGCCGTGGCAAGCTAGATTTTAGTTCAGTTTAAGGATGAACTTATTGTTAGAGTGTCCAGAAGATGGGAGTACGCCAAGGAGGTTGTGAGTTCTCTGGTGGTTTTAAGGTCCAGACATGATCTTTTAATAGGTAATTTTGGAGAGCAATTGATACACCACAGACAGAAGAATGGTGAGATAAAAATTCTTAAAACTCTCAATTCTGTGATACTGTTGGTAGGGCTAATAATGGTGGTAGATAATGGATAAGGGCCGTGGTAACGAGTATCCATTGTATATGTGGCATACCTTGTGCTGGAAACATGAATGAATGGTCTCCTTTCTTTCCTTATAACAATCTTATTGTGGTAGGTATTATTATCCCTAATGTACAGATTGGAAAAGTGAGGTTGTAAGAAAATTAACTTCCTAAAGTCACATATTAAGTGACTCGGCCAGAGTTAAATTTTAAGTCAGATGGTTTCAAAGCCAAGGTGTTTTCCTCTATGTCCTGTCATGGATGGCTCCCGCAATAGGACAGTAGAGAGGGATAAGGATAGCCATACCTCCCAGGGGTAGTTGTGCAAATTCTTTCCTGCTCTTGCTTTAAGCTTGTCCGTATTTTTCTGCTTAATTCCCCACCATTCAGATTTTCAATTGCTGTTTGAAAGGGAGAATTATATACAACCCCCAAATCAATTTTGCTAAAAAAGAAGAGCTTCCAAGTACATGCCACTAGGGGATCACATAATGGCATCACTTTGATTTTTACTGCAAATACTTAGGGATAAACACGGTAGTAAATATGCTATCCTGTTTAGCAATTTAAATATTCTCGGCAAGCTCATTAGGTCCTGTCACATCCACGCGTACGTCTGCTCCTTGTATGGGAGTGATACTCCCAGCCCGACAACTGCTCTTCCCAAAGACAGATGTTGTTGGGTAGGGGCTTGATGGATGCTCCTCACACTGAGGGCAGAGAGTTGAGAAGCAGCCCTTTGAAGAATTACTGACTGTGTTATTGCAGTAAAGAGTCTGACTTCATTTCTGATATTTGACTGCTAACAACTTCTTAAAGCCCACTTCCCTTTCTCTTTCTGTCCCTTATCTGGGCAAGCTTTTAAGAAAACCAAGGTGCTTCTCATTTTGGCATCAGTGGGAGGTTCAAACCACCCAAGCCCAGGCCCTCACCCTAGCCCCATTCCATAATCACCATAAAACCCCAACACACTTGTCCGTCATTGCTCTCTTTCAATCCATTTTTGGTTCCTTTGGAGCCTATCCTGCTCTTCCCAGAGAGTCCCTCTATGTAAGCAATAAAACTTTTCATGTTCTCTTTGCCTGTGTGTATATAAAATCATTGATCTTGACACACAGAACTGAATTTTAGGTAGAGGTAGTTTATTCTCTGTAGTAGTCGGGAAGGGGAAGACTGAGCAAAAAATGACAAGGACCTAGGTTTCTGGATGCTTGGCTGTCTGTGCCAGCTGCTCAAAACTCTACAGTGTTCCTGAAAGCAAGCTATGCAGAAGGCAGGATTAAGCAAATGTCCCAGTTTTATTACTATGAGGCTTTGGCATTAAACCTCTGTATGGTCCTCTAGTCATATGCAATTCCACCATGGACAACTTCTTTTGTCTAGGCTGGAGGCAGCTTAGTATCAAGAATCAAGACATGTTGAACTTCTGAGCCTTTTCCTCCCTAAATCATACTCAAATAATATCTATACCCACCGGGACATCGAGAGCATATTAGCCAGCAAAAAGTAGCTTGATGTGATATTGATCTCATGCCTACAACTTTTCTCTCTTCTGTCCTTTCAAGATGTGGGAACTCTTAGGCCCAAGGATATTCTGAGGCCATTTTATTAATCTGAACTATTGGAAATGAGAGAAGGTATGAAAAAAGGGGAGAAATGGATGAGCATTTTCAAGCAGGAGCTTAGCACTGACCTCCTTAACTATGTGGTCTCCTGAGAAGAGAAGGTGGTAGTGATGGAGGAAGGGATGGAGAGAAGGAGAGATAGAGAGAGAGAGAAAAGGAGCAGGAGGAAAAGGAGGAGGAGGAAAAAGAACAGAAGAGAGAGAAGAGGAGAGAGAAGGTTGATCAGAACCTTAGCACTATGACATCAGAGTGGAAGTCCTTGACTTGAGCAGTCCCAAGTAGTCCTCCCTCTGGTGTTAAAAAGAGAGATGGTAGACATAGGGAAAAGATGCATTACCCGGTACCCAGCAGATGGGTGGGACTTGTCCAAATTTCATCATGCCAAAATGATGAGCTTATAAAATTAGAGAAAGTAAATTTTAGGGTAAAAAGTTTTATTTCTTTCTTTCTAGTCTGGATGCTTTTTTTGTTTGTTTTTCCTAATTGCACCTAGAGAGTCGCTCCATTACAATGTTGAATAGGAGTGGGGAGAATGGACATTCTTGCCTTGTTTCTGATCTTAGGAGAAAAACATTCAGTTTTTCACTATTTGGTATTATGTTAGTTATAGGTTTCCTGTATATTCCCATATATTCTTTGGTCCTTTATGAGATGGAGAAAGTTCCCTTCTATTCTAATTTTACATAAATTTTTTTTATCATGAACGGGTATTTTGAATTTTGGCAAATGGTTTTTTTATAACTTTTGAGATAATTCTATGATTTTTCTTTTTTAGACTGTTAATGTGGTTTTACCGATTGATTTTTTTTATAATTTTTAAAATTCATTTTCAGCGTAACAGTATTCATTGTTTTTGCACCACACCCAGTGCTCCATGCAATCTGTGCCCTCTCTAATACCCACCACCTGGTTCCCCCAACCTCCCACCCCCCACCCCTTCAAAACCCTCAGATTGTTTTTCAGAGTCCATAGTCTCTCATGGTTCACCTCCCCTTCCAATTTCCCTCAACTCCCTTCTCCTCTCTAACTCCCCTTGTCCTCCATGCTATTTGTTATGCTCCACAAATAAGTGAAACCATATGATAATTGACTCTCTCTGCTTGACTTATTTCACTCAGCATAATCTCTTCCAGTCCCATCCATGTTGCTACAAAAGTTGGGTATTCATTCTTTCTGATGGAGGCATAATACTCCATAGTGTATATGGACCACATCTTCCTTATCCATTCGTCCATTGAAGGGCATCTTGGTTCTTTCCACAGTTTGGTGACCGTGGCCATTGCTGCTATAAACATTGGGGTACAGATGGCCCTTCTTTTCACTATATCTGTATCTTTGGGGTAAATACCCAATAGTTCAATTGCAGGGTCATAGGGAAGTTCTATTTTTAATTTCTTGAGGAATCTCCACACGGTTCTCCAAAGTGGCTGCACCAACTTGCATTCCCACCAACAGTGTAAGAGGGTTCCCCTTTCTCTGCATCCCCTCCAACACATGTTGTTTCCTGTCTTGCTAATTTTGGCCATTCTAACTGGTGTAAGGCGGTATCTCAATGTGGTTTTAATTACTGATTGATTTTTTAATGTTAAATTGATCTTGCATTCTGGGGATAAACTCCACTTGGTCATGACGTGTGGCCTTTTTATGCGTTGCTGGATTCAATTAGCTTAAATTTTGTTAAGGATTTTTGTTTCTATGTTCATCTTGGAAAGTAGTTTGTACTTTTGTTTTCTTAGAATAACCAATTGGTTTTGGGATCAGGGTAAGGCTGGAGTCAGACTGAGTTGGGAGTGTCCCCTCAACATTTATTTTGTGGAAGCGTTTATGTGAAATAGGCCTTATGACTTTTTTTTTAATTTGGCAGAATCCACCAGTAAAATTGTTCATGCCCAGAGTTTTCTTTATGTAGAGTGTTTTACAAACAAATTTCTTTGATATATACAGGACTAGTCAAGCTATTTCTTCCTCAGCAGGTTTTGATAACATGTGTCTTTAAAGAAATTTGTCCATTTTATCTAAGTTGTAGTTATTGGCATGAATTTTTTCATAATATTTGCTTATTCTCCTTTTAATGCCTGTAAGATCTGTAGTTATTTTCCTTCTCTCATTCCTGGTATTTGTAATTTGTTCCTTTTCTTTCTCTAGCCCCACCTAAGAAGACCATCAGTCTGCTTAGAATGTTGTCACTTTTATTGATATTTTATTTTATTTTAATTTTTAAAAAGATTTTATTTATTTGAGAGAGAGAGAGAGTGCATAAGCAGTGGGAGGGGCAGAGAGAGAGATTAAAATAATCTTTAATTATTATAAAATAATTATATAAAATAAAATAAAAATTACTATAAAATAATCTTTAAAAAATTTTACTTATTTATTTGAGAGAGAGAGAGAGAAGCAGACTCCCTGCTGAACAGGATGCCCAACACGGGGCTCAATCCCAGGACCCCGGGATCATGACCTGAACCAAAGGCAGATACTTAATGGACAGACCCACCCAGGTGCCCACTTTAATTGCTATTTTAAAAGAAACATTTAGTTTTGTTGTTTTTCTCCATTATTTTTTTTTTGAGTATGTAGAATAATTTATTTAAAGGTACATAAGAAAAGAAGACAACTAAATCCCATTGTTTCTCCATTATTTTTTAAAAAGATTTATTTGAGAGAGAGGAGGGAGGGGCAGGGCAGAGGGAAAAGGAGAGAAAGTCTCAGGCAGACTCCACACTGAGCATGGAACACATCATGGGGCTCAGTCTCATGACCCTAAGATCATGACCTGGGGCAAAATCAAGAGTTGGACACTTAACCAACTGCACCACCTGGGTGCCCCTTTCTCCATTATTTTTCTGTTTTGCATTTCATTGATTTCTGTTCTCATCTTTATTGGTTACCTCTTAGTGATTTCTTTAGATTCTATTTTTATTTTTCTAGTTTCTTAAGGTGGAAGCTTAGGTCATTGGTTTTAAACCATTCTATTTTTTAATACAAGGTTTTTGGGGCACCTGGGTGGCTTAGTTGTTAAGTGTCTGCCTTCGGCTCAGGTCATGATCCCAGAGTCCTGGGATCGAGCCCCATGTGGGGCTCCCTGATCATCGGCAAGCCTGCTTCTCCCTCTCCTACTCCCCCTGCTTGTGTTCCCTCTCTTGCTGTGTCTCTCTGTCAAATAAATAAATTTTAAAAAATCTAAAAAAAATCCCCAGGTTTTCAAGGCTAAGGATTACCCTCTATGCTCTCTCTGCTTTAGCTTTGAAAAAAGAAGAAATTTGATATGTTGTGTTTTCATTTTTCTCAGTGAAAATATTTTCTGATTTCCCTTGGCTAATGGGTTATTTAGAAATGAGTTGTTTAGTTTCAAAGTATTTGGTTATTTCCCATAAATCTTTCTGTGGTTGATGTCACTTTAATTCCCATTGTGGGCAGAGAACATTCTCTGGATGATTTTAATCCATTTCAGTTCTTCACCCTGCCCGAGGAGTGAACTAGTCAGCAACCTCGGTGCCTAGGCAGGAGCCACTAAAAAACTCATCATTGTACTCAGAAAAGCAGAACCCCATAGGGAAAAGGTGTTGGACCCAGCGTGTCTTGAGGTGAAGGCATGAAGCAATAGGGAGATCCTATGATTTGATAAACAAATCTCTAGGCATTTTCCTCCCCTTGCTCCTGATTGAGCAAAACGTTTCCCTTAGAGGTGAGAGACTAAGTCAACTTTTTCCATAGCCCTCAGCAAATCAAGTTTAGCCCAGGGTGTGGCATTCAGCCAGAACCTCTGAACTAAATACACCAGTCATTTTCTCCCCATGCCACCTCATTGTCAGAAAATCTGTCCATCCACGGCCTGGAAGGGGTAGCTCTAGTTACCTGTATCTCTATCTCTGCGATAATCTGGTTGTGCTAATGTAGACACCTGGCCCCAGCCGAGCTAATAAATGGCTTTTTGCAGGGAACGTGGAATGGGACTAGAGATGGAACCAATAATGCAGAGTTTCTGAGCTCCAAGATTTCATTAGTGGTGGGTTGAGGCTACCATTTCAGGGCATTCATGACCTACCATGCAAAAGTGTATGAAAGAGTACAGAAACTGGTCTGGGGAGAGAAAAAGTTAAAGAAAAGAACATGGAAGATTGGAAGGACATGCAGTTTGGGGTAGAAGAAAGATAGAGGGATAAAGAGAGCATGTCAACTCCCCATTTCCTAAAAGGCCCCTTGTAAATTTTTATTTATTTATTTTATTGTTTATGATTCTGCACCATGACATTCCCCTGGGTCCTCAAAAATAAATTCCATTTTATTCCAGTTAGCTCAAGTGATCATCTCTTCCTTGCAACCAAACTGCCCCTAAAACATCTCATTTACTCAGTCCACCTCTAACTCCAGTATGATGGCTAAAGTAGTTAGCCTGAACTACTGGCCCCTTCTCCAGAAACCCTGTTGTCCTGGCTAGGAAAAAAGAGTCCCCGTTGAGAGAAAGACCAGCTTCTATTGCGACTGGTATTTGGTTGATAATGATTCAAGGTGTCAATTAGGAAGTGTGATTTTGGCTGTTGCTGCTTACTTTCTGGTCTCCTCACGTCTCTCTGGTCTCGAAATATGCAGGAACCAAGACAGCTGGCATTAGGAATTGCCCATGGCTTTGAGAATTGCAGGAATGTCTCCTTGCTTCCTGGTTGTAGTCCTGGAAGGGCTGTTGATTTCCTCAAGAGTAATGCCTGAATCTCACATAGCAGTGGCTGAGGAGTCAGAGAGTAGTCACCTAACACGGGGGTAGACATGTAGAAAATATGCTCAGCGTCCCTTGAGTCTGATTTAACTTGAATTCTCTTTAGCCCAGGTGGTTCCCATTAATTTGCAGGTATTTACTGAGCATCTACTGCGCATCAATTATCTCGTTTCTCTGTTCCCTATTGCTCCTCTTCTGGCTACGATTCCTTAATTTACATTCCAAGAACCTTTTCTTCTCCAATACTCCCTTGGGTTCCTGACTCATTTCTCTGTTTTATTGCTAAACTTTCCCAAAGAGCTATCCAGTTGCTGTCTCTACTTCTTTAACCTTTCACTAACTCCATATCTCTGTGTCATCTATCTTCTGCTTTCCCCAAGATACAGTTTGGTTCTCTGAATTTCCCTGCATCATTACAACAAATGCCTTTCTTCTTAAGTTAGCTGAAGTGACTTTCAGTTCCTTGTAAGTGAACAATTTCCAAGACATCCTCATTTCCTCAGTTCACCTCTCTGACCGCTACATGACAATGAGTATAGTCGGATTCAAGCTGTCTTTCCATCAAGCATCCAAGGCACTGGAGATTTCTCTGGCGAAGACCAAAGGGACCTAGGAAAACCCAGATCTTGCCTTGTCTTGGCCACAGCTCCATTGATGTTCTTGAAGTGGCTGTGCACACACAGCAAATGGAAATCCACGAACACTTGTGTTATTGGTTGGGCTAAGGCTTAATACCTTACCACACGGATTTTTGGTCAAATCAGTTGGAACATGCAGCTTAAGCTCCAGCCCAAGGAGGATCTCTCTGCAGCCTGTCTTCAAGCTTTTGAGTAGCAGTGGCTCAGTTACTACTCCTGAAACAGAAAACAGAAGAGAGGATCAATCAGAGGCTTGAAATCTAACAGTGAGACCAGCATTTAATTCATTCTCCCCTGGAAGACCTCACTCCTCATAGAGTCATCAGAGTGAATTGCTTATAAAAATTATTTTTCTTTAGGATGTAGAGACATACTGGTAGGTAACATTATTACGTGGAGGAACATAATCCCTTAACAAAACTTGATGCTCACTACCTATTAACCTTAGCCCACTTTCAGTGAGCACACAGATATATCTAGCCCTTTATTTACATTTCACTTCTCTTGTCCCAAATAATTATTCTCAAAGTAGTTTGGCATATAATTGTTATGCCATTAATTCACAAAGTTGTTATACTGTTCATTCATTCAGCAAATATTTACTGAGCCAGGCAGTAGAGGTAAAAAGTGAATCTTTAAGGCAAGATCCCTAGTCTAAAGAGGTCACAATTTATGAGCTTGAGTAGGGGGTGAGAAACAACAGATTTAGAAGCAGGTAAGTGCCATGAGGTGTTTGTGAGGAAGTCTGAACAAGTGTACAAGAAGAGAACAGAGGAGGGAGGCTCAGAGAAGCTGGGTCCACATCCTGGTTCCCCCTTTCCTGTTTACCTCTGTCTTAGGTAAGTCTCTTTTGAGTTTGTCAGTCAATTAGAGAAAGCAAGGCCCTTTTGGCTGGGCTCTCTGGCCCTTTTTGTTTGTTCATTTGTTTTTTTATGGTTAACAAACACCCCTTGATAATAGGTCATTAGTGCTGGAAGGGTCCGAGAAGACATCTGGCTAATCTCTGAATTTTAGGAGTTAGAGGCCCAAGGGGGGAAAGGCATTTGTCCAGTATGACCAGCCAGCCAGTATCACGGCAGGCTCAGAACAGAACATTAACCAAATCCTGCATTGTCTGTATTGGGTGAGTTCTTAAAGATCTTCTAGTTCAACCCCTTCAGCTACAGGATAGGGAAACAGGACTACTCAAGGAGTGACTAGATCAAAGTCATAGAGCTGGCAAGGGCAGGACCTTGATCCCTGGGCTCCCAGCCCAGCCACCCCCTCACTGATGTGCCTGCCCCAGGCAGCCTTACATCCAGCTTGGGAATCCCCAGTAGCTCTCTGGAAGACACGTCCTGGGGTCTCCAGGTAAAGATAGGCTCTTCACAGGCCATAGTAGTGGTCTCTGGTCTTTAGTTCCAGACTTCTCTTTCTAGTCTCCTCTGGGTGTCAAGTCCCCTAGTCAGCTCCTAGAGCTCTTGTTCTTCTTTGTTCTCCAACTCATAAGCTTTCCATAACTTCCTGCTTCTCTTGACTGTTATCTTGACTATGTCCTCCTTGGTCTGATATAGTTTCTCTGGCCAGCCTCCCTCACCCCACCTTCCCCTCCAACCTCCCATTTCTTGGACAGTCAGTCCCTGCATTCCCAGTAGCTGCCTCTTCCCCAGACATGGTCTCTACCTCCTCCTGGGTACTCTGGACTTGTTCTGTGATACAGAGCCTCTGGCTGGCTGGTCAAGCCTATGTATCCTTCCTCACAATGATGTTACTTTATTTTATTTTTTATATTTGCCATTATTCCCAATTAATGGCTGTGCTTGTCTTGGTCCCTGGTCCCCCATTCCTGCCGCTTATGGGCTCATTGCTCTGGGGTCAGGGTTTTCTGCTCAAAGGCGTGATGTGCAAAAGCTCTTCTGCTAGGTACATGTTCACCATCCCGTGTCTCTGAAGCAGCATCTTCACCTTGAACTTGGCTGACACCACGAGAACTTGGGAGTGGAACATGCAACAGTTGGGAGTCGTGTCCTCCACTTTCACGGGTACTGCCTCCAGGTCCCACTGAAGTTTCTCCTGGAGGCACTTGGTGCTGTTCCATTGCATCAGCCCACCCAGGACGGAACCCCAGCTCTAGCCCCAGTGCTTTTAAACATATTAACTGAAATACACAGAACAAGAAAGGAAACCCATCATTTTTGAAAAACATTTATCAAAACATTAAAAAACCCAAATTTGTCATATAGGAACATATGTGGGTTTTTGGCCGATGTGTTAAATTGTAAGATCTAGTGGTGAGCCCGATGACTTCCATAATGTTGAAGTAGTGATAAGCACAAATGATATTGCAAGATGTCTGTAAGAGTTGTAATGTGATATAAAATCTGTGCTCTTCATTATGGACAAAGTCACATATACTGTGTAGTTTGTTGCCTCATTCATAACTGAATGCTAAATTTCATCTAGAATTTAGTAAAAATGAAGACATTATGTTTTACTCATACAAGTTCATGGATTCCCGTAGTATGAAGCACAAAACCCTTGGCCATTGTAGACTTCAGGTCAAGAAATCCTGTCCTAGATGATCCCATGACTTGCAATGTTGTATCTGTGTAGGTATTACCTAAACTTCTATCCCCAGACCACAATATTGCTTGGGATGTCTCATAGACACCTATAAAATGCCACATGTCAAAAATTAAATCTGTGCTCTTATCCCCCAGAACAGCTTCTCCTTATTTTTTTTCTTTTCTCTATAAATATCACCTCAGTCCTCCTGGAACTACTTCCCTAAACCTTCTTTTCCACTTTTACCTCTCATTTATAAATCATTCCATCATAAGTTTACTCACCAAATATTTTTTATTTTTATTTTTTTAATCATTTTTTAAAATTTATTTTCAGCATAACAGTATTCATTGTTTTTGTACCACACCCAGTGCTCCATGCAATCCGTGCCCTCTCTAATACCCACCACCTGGTTCCCCCAACCTCCCACCCCCCCACCTCTTCAAACCCTTCAGATTGTTTTTCAGCGTCCATAGTCTCTCATTGTTCACCTCCCCTTCCAATTTCCCCCAACTCCCTTCTCCTAACTCCCCATGTCCTCCATGCTATTTGTTATGTTCCACAAATAAGTGAAACCATATGATAATTGACTCTCTCTGCTTGACTTATTTCACTCAGCATAATCTCTTCCAGTCCCGTCCATGTTGCTACAAAAGTTGGGTATTCATTCTTTCTGATGGAGGCATAATACTCCATAGTGTATATGGACCACATCTTCCTTATCCATTCGTCCATTGAAGGGCATCTTGGTTCTTTCCACAGTTTGGCGACTGTGGCCATTGCTGCTATAAACATTGGGGTACAGATGGCCCTTCTTTTCACTACATCTGTATCTTTGGGGTAAATACCCAATAGTTCAATTGCAGGGTCATAGGGAAGTTCTATTTTTAATTTCTTGAGGAATCTCCACACGGTTCTCCAAAGTGGCTGCACCAACTTGCATTCCCACCAACAGTGTAAGAGGGTTCCCCTTTCTCTGCATCCCCTCCAACACATGTTGTTTCCTGTCTTGCTAATTTTGGCCATTCTAACCGGTGTAAGGTGATATCTCAATGTGGTTTTAATTTGAATCTCCCTGATGGCTAGTGATGATGAACATTTTTTCACGTGTCTGATAGCCATTTGTATGTCATTGGAGAAGTGTCTGTTCATATCTTCTGCCCATTTTTTGATATGATTATCTGTTTTGTGTGTGTTGAGTTTGAGGAGTTCTTTATAGATCCTGGATATCAATCTTTTGTCTGTACTGTCATTTGCAAATATCTTCTCCCATTCCGTGGGTTGCCTCTTTGTTTTCTTGACTGTTTCCTTTGCTGTGCAGAAGCTTTTGATTTTGATGAGGTCCCAAAAGTTTATTTTGGCTTTTGTTTCCTTTGCCTTTGGAGACATATCTTGAAAGAAGTTTCTGTGGCTGATATCGAAGAGATTACTGCCTATGTTCTCCTCTAGGATTCTGATGGATTCCTGTCTCACGTTGAGGTCTTTTATCCATTTTGAGTTTATCTTTGTGTACAGTGTAAGAGAATGGTCGAGTTTCATTCTTCTACATATAGCTGCCAGTTTTCCCAGCACCATTTATTGAAGAGACTGTCTTTTTTCCACTGTATATTTTTTCCTGTTTTGTCGAAGATTAACTGACCATAGAGTTGAGGGTCCATATCTGGGCTCTCTACTCTGTTCCACTGGTCTATGTGTCTGTTTTTATGCCAGTACCATGCTGTCTTGGTGATCACAGCTTTGTAGTAAGCACATTAAAAAGATTATCCACCATGACCAGGTGGGATTCATTCCTGGGCTACAAGGATGGTTCAACATTCGCAAATCAATCAATGTGATAGAACAAATTAATAAGAAAAGAGAGAAGAACCGCATGGTCCTCTCAATTGATGAAGAAAAAGCATTTGACAAAATCCAGCATCCGTTCCTGATTAAAACGCTTCAAAGTATAGGGATAGAGGGAACATTCCTGAACTTCATCAAATCTATCTATGAAAAACCCACAGCAAATATCATCCTCAATGGGAAAAAGCTTGCAGCCTTCCCGTTGAGATCAGGAACACAACAAGGATGCCCACTCTCACCAATCTTGTTCAACGTAGTATTAGAAGTCCTACCAACAGCAATCAGACAACAAAGAGAAATAAAAGGTATCCAAATTGGCCATGAAGAAGTCAAACTCTCTCTCTTCGCAGATGACATGATTCTTTATATGGAAAGCCCAAAAGACTCCACTCCTAAACTACTAGAACTCATACAGCAATTCAGTAACATGGCAGGATACAAAGTCAATGTACAGAAATCAGTGGCTTTCTTATACACTAACAATGAAAATACAGAAAGGGAAATTAGAGAATCAATTCCATTTACTATAGCACCAAGATCCATTAGATACCTGGGAATAAACCTAACCAAAGAGGTAAAGGATCTGTACTCGAGGAACTACAGAACACTCATGAAAGAAATTGAAGAAGACACAAAAAGATGGAAGACCATTCCATGCTTTTGGATCAGAAGAATAAACATTGTTAAAATGTCTATACTGTCTAGAGCAATCTATACTTTTAATGCCATTCCAATCAAAATTCCACCGGTATTCTTCAAAGAGCTGGAGCAAATAATCCAAAAATTTGTATGGGACCAGAAGAGACCCCGAATCGCTAAGGAAATGTTGAAAAACAAAAATAAAACTGGGGGCATCACGTTACCTGATTTCAAGCTTTACTACAAAGCTGTGATCATCAAGACAGCATGGTCCTGGCATAAAAACAGACTCACCAAATATTTAGTCAGCACTTGCTTTGTGTCAAGCAGTGTTAGGGTCTTTGGGATCCCGCAGTGTGTAAGATGAGTTCTTGGTATCATGGACTTATGAGACATTGTTGTGAAGCATTGACAATAAATAAGAGAATACAGGATATTCTGTATATATATATATATATATATATATATATATATATATATATATAAAAGACAGGTTGAGTATCAATAAGTGCCTCTAAGATATTGTCCCTCCAAAATGTTTCTTCAGTCCAGCTACTTCATTCCATATCCACTGCCATCCCTTCAGCCGGGGCCGCTTTAGACTGTTGGTTTTCTAACCAAGACCCTTATAGTATTCTTATAGTCCTCTTTTTTTTTTTTTTTAAGATTTTATTTATTTATTTGACAGACAGAGATCACAAGCAGGCAGAGAGAGAGAGAGAGAGAGAGAGAGGAGGAAGCAGGCTCCCTGCTGAGCAGAGAGCCCGATGCGGAGCTCGATCCCAGGACCCTGGGATCATGACCTGAGCTGAAGACAGAGGCTTTAACCCACTGAGCCACCCAGGAGCCCCATCTTATAGTCTTATGGTCTTCTTATATAGTCTTATGGTCTATAGTCTTATAGTCTTCTAACTATAGTCTGTGCCAGACCTGTTCTGGTCCAATATTTTCTCTGTCCAGCAGCCAGGGTGAGGAGAGGGTCTTATCCTTCCACTGCTGAAACCCTTCAGTGACTTCCCACCATGCTTAAAATAAATCAGACTCCTCACCTGGAGGGTCCTGTGTGATCAGGCTACCCACTGTCGACTACCCACTGTCGACCTTTCCTACCAATTCTCCACTGGTTCTCTTTGACCCTCCTGGCTTTGTTGTTCATTGCAGGCATCCATATTTTGCCTCAGGACCTTTGCCTGGTTTTAAGCCTGGCTGGCTCCTAATCACCCTTTGGATCTTAACCTAGTTCGTTGTTATCCCAAAATGCCACCTCCTTAGAGAGCCCTTTCCTAACCCCTCAATCTAAATTAGGTCCCTCTCTCATTCTCCCTCAGAGCAGCTTCTTTTCCTTTATATAACAAGCTACTCATTGTATTATTTTATATAATATCCAAGTGTCTATTTGATATCTCTTCCTTCCACTACATTGCAAGTTCCAAGAAGGCAAGAATTTTGTGTTTTGCTCACCAGCTGCATGATAGTTCCTGGCATATTGTTAGTGCTTAACAAATGTGTAACCGTTGAATGAGTTATGAGTTACTATATCTTCATCTCTGACACCTGCCCCCAAACTCATCACATATTCCAGGTTCATACTTCCTCTTTTATGCACAGACATATTAAAAGCTCTATCTATACTTAAATTATTCCCAACCTAATCAGATGCAGTTATTCTCAAATTCATCTATCCATCCATCCATTCAACCACTTACCCATTATTTATTGAGCACCTTCTAATTGCAAGGCACCGTGCCAGGCAGTATATAAGATTGAAAGATGAGTAAGACATGGCCCTTGTCCTCAAGACATTTGCAACCGAGAAGAGGATTTAAGAAGTTGCCCAATAGTCCTAGTGGGAAGATAGGTGCTATGTGCCATGGTCAGCATAGTCAGTGGTGACAGAGGTGCAAGAAAGGTAGATAATTCTTCCAACTAGAGACTTCAGGAAAGCTTTCATGGAGAAGGTAGTGTATGAGTTGGATCTTGAAGGATAGGCAGGATTAGATAGCCAGAGGTGGTAGAAGAGGCATCCCAGATGAAGTAAACTTACTGTACATAGAGTAAATAACTTGCAGAAATAGAGAAACACAGGCATGTTATGGGTCCCATGAGGGGTCCATTGCCTAGGTTACTTGTAGGGATGTTATGGAAGGTAAAGATGGGGTGTGTGACATTTTGTTCTTTATTGATACCCACTGGGCAGTCAGCAAAGATTGTTGGACAGAAAAATAAAATAAGCATTTGGTGGGAGCACTGGAAAGACCTAATTGCCCATGGGATTTTTAAAAAAAAGATTTTATTTATTTATTTGAGAGAGAGAGAGAAACAGTGAGAGTTGGTGGGGGGTAGGGCAGAGGGAGAAGAAGAAGTAAGGTCCCCACTAAGCAGAGAGCCCAATGCAGAGCTCAATCCCAGGACCTTGGAATCATGACCTGAGCTGAAGGCAAATGCTTAACCAACTGAGCTACCCAAGTGCACCCTGCCTGTGTGATCCTAAGTTAGGTTGATTTTCTTTATTCAACAAAACATGAAGGCAGGACGAGTTCAGGGAAGAAAGCTTTCTGTGTGGTTGGAGTGGATGGGGAAGTCTTTGTGGAGTAAGTGGGACATCCCTTTGCCTTCCACCCGGGACACTGATTCATGGACATTTAAGAAATCAAACTCAAATGGTCACTCTCATCCTTAGACCGAGGGGTCACTGACTCCACAGCTCAGGCTGCCTTAACAAAATACCACTGACTGGGTAGCTTAAACAACAGAAATGTACTTTTTCCTAATTCTGGAGACTGAGAAATTCAAGTTCAAGGTGCCGCCTGATTGCTTCCTGGTGATCATTTCAGCTTGCAGATAGCGACTTCTTGCGGTGTACTCAGTCTTTCCTTGGTATATATATGTACATGGAGGAAGAAAGATGTCTCTCTTCTTCCTCTTATAAGGCCACCAATCCTATTGGATTAGGACCCCAATTTTATGATCTCTTCTAAGTTTAAATACCTCCTAAAAGCTCAATTTCCAAATATAGTCATATGGGGAATTAGGGCTCCAAAATGTTAGTTTGGGGGTATATAATTCAGTCCATAGTGTGGAACAAATTTGCCTTCACATCCTTTTGAGTGAAAGATCCTGCAGTCTTCTAATTCAGTGATTTTCTAGTAATGTTTCAAGGAGCACTAGGTGTTTCAAATAGTACCTTCTAGGGACCCCTCTCAAAGGACAAAATATAAGTGGATGCATCCTATTTTATATATTGGGCCTCCACATAGGATTTCCTCTAAAGAAGAGGTTATGCTGCTAAAAAAAATATTAGAAAACACTTGACCTAGTCTGCTGACTTCATTTTACCAGAGGGAAGAGAGGATCATGAGATTCAGAAAGATAAAGAGATTTGCTCCTAGTCATGCAACAAGATAACAGACAAGTTCTAGTATCCAGTGAGCACAACTAGAATCCTGTGCATGGACTCCTTGTCCAGCGTTTTGTCCATGTCTGTCATAGATTCCTCCAGGTTCAAGAAGGGAGGCCATGGATATCTCCACTGTAGGCATGACTAACAGTATAGAGTTGTTGTTCTTGGTATGAGTAACTGCTTACTGAGGATCTTGTCCACAAGAAGAACTAGTGCCTTCCAACTCCAGAGGGTACTGGCCTTTTATCTCTTCTTCCTTCCCTACTTGGTCTGCATGCCCAAGTTTATATAATGAGTTGATAGGAATTATAGACTATCAAATAATTTAGATGTTTTTCCCAAGCAAGTATGTCCAGAAATTTTTTGCTTTAAAGGTGTAAGTGTTGCTCTAATTTGCTGTTTGTCAGCCATCCAGAACAATCAGAGGCAGTAAATGGTTTCCTCTCTGCAGATGGGAGAGACTAATCCTTGCCATGTAGAGAGGGATTGATGTACTGAAGTTTGTCAGATCAGCTCTAATCCTTCAAGGAGCCAAAGACACATAATAAGACAAAGATCAAAGCTGTTGAAGCAAAGGAACAACCTCTCTGGGGCTTCTTCTGAGCTCAGAATGCCCGGGCTTGGGTTGCAAAAGTCATTTTTGTAGAAAAAGAATTGATTTTAAAAAATCTATTTTCCTTGTGGCTAAAGGGGAGTCTGAGAAGGTGGCAGAGAGCTCCATTCATGGTCCCTCTTGGTCCCTGGAGTAAAGGCCCTTCACTTTCCTTCATCCACAAAGATGTATCAGCCAAAGCTGCTTGCTGCTACTTTAAGATACACGCCATCCAGATGGCCAGATGCTTTCCCTTGGACCATCCCTTTTATTATTCACTCATCATCCTTCAGGTTATAGCTTAAATGTTTTTATCTTCACAGAAAGACATTTCCTGACCATCTTGTCTCCCCCATTATTATTCTCAACATGAAGCTTCTCCTCTCCTTCAAAGCACTTAACCCAGGGTATAATTATATATTTATATGTTTGGCGTTTGACTTTCCCAGACTCAAAGCTCCACTCGGGCTGTGATAAACACCAGTATATTATGGGCGCTTGATCAGTATCTGGCACATCATAGGCACTCAGTGAATATTTATTGAATGGGCAAGTGGTTTATTTCTACTAATGTAGAAGTTTTATTGTTTTATCTTGTTTTGTTGAGGACCAGCTGCCTGTGTCTTTATGTTACATTCAGTAATCTTGGTAGCTATGGATTTTTAGCCTAAAGCCAAGAAAATGAAGGAGTATGAGAAATTATTTTAGTCTGTACTTGTCCAAGGAAAGAGCAAATCTTTGAATGGGACTTTCCATAACATTCATTCATTTACTCTTTCAGCAAAGGTTTATTGATCAAGTATTACATTATTTGCACTGTGAAAGTACAAGGGATACAGCATGAATGAACTAGAGATGGTCTCTGCCTTAATGGAGCAGATAGAAAAAAGTCAGGAAAAACCAGCAATCTTGTTGAGAGCGTAAGCAGGATGGTGAGCTGGAGTGTAAGTTGCAGAAACTACTTTGAGAGGAGGCTGAAAAAGGTTGCTCTATACCAAGGCCTCATTGAGAATGCATCAGCCACACAACACACAGAGGGAACAGCAAATGCTGGAGTCTGAAGGTGGGGATAAGCTTAGCCTGTTGGAGGCCCAGAAAGAGAGAGAAGGATGACCGGAGAGAGTAAGCAAGGGGGAGCATGGACTGAAATAAGACTGGCCACAAAGAGATCCAAAACCATGATAACAGGTTTAGATTTTATTATAAGAGCAACAGGAAGCTGTTGGAAGATTTTAAACTGAGAAGTGGCATGAGTTGGTTTATATTTTAGAAAGAGTGAAGATTGGATTAGAGAAGGGTAAGATAGATCCAAAAAGACAAGTGAGCCTATTACCGTATTTAAAGCAAAGATGGGGGCTTGACCTTGGGTGATGGCAGTGGGAATGAAGAGAAGTGGACACTTGAGATTTATTTGGAGGTAGAAGTGACAGATCTCAGTGATGAACTAAATGTAAAGGATGAGGGAGAGGGAGAAATTGAGGATGATTTTACTATGACAAATGGCCTTTTCTTTGAAGTCATGCATCTTTTCAATTTGCTACTCACTTGACCCACCCTGATTTTCATCATTATAAACCATTAAGGCTTTCATTCTTCCCTCCTTGACATCACTTAGACTCCATATTTAGCATCTTAATTCAATAATGTACAATCTGCATGGCTCATATCTTGATCTTCACAGCTCATCGAACCTCTTTAAATGGTCTGCAACACACATGAATTAAACATGGTGGGCAAAGTGAGAGAAACTCTAAGTGGCAGACATCCCTGTTCTCTTAGCCAAGTGTCCTGAGAAGAATCAAGGTGGGGCTCTTGACGGAAAGGCAATGTTGATGGCTACTGTCTCCGCAAGTATTTTCAGGAAAGTTGGGGAAATTCCAGTGTCTCAAGGATAAAAGGGTATGGGGAAAGGAGGAGGGAGAGAGAGACAAAGTCTGAAATATCAGGACTGCCAATCAAGCGTCTTGACCAGTTTGAGATACTGGGTTAGAAGAGATGACCCGTGTTCCATTAAGCCAGGCAGTGTTTGTGTGTAGACCCAGAGCCAAAGAGGAAGGGTGAGATGGAGCCGGGTAGGGAGAAGTGAGGCTGGTAATGGGAATAACAGCAGCCACCATTTCCTACAGTCTTACTGTTTGTTGTGTAACCTGCTAAGCCCCTCAGGCAATTTGTACTATTTAACCCTCACAATCCGCCCTGCGATTTTACAGATTAAAAAGCTAAGACTCAAGGAAGTTTAGGCAACTTGCTTACAGACAAATAACAAATAGCCGATAGAGCAAGGATTTAAGCCCAGATTAGTGTGACTGCAAAGCCCGTGAGGACTAACTACACGGCCTTCAAACAGAGAGAGACTAGGTGGAAGGCAGAGGAGGGGCAGATGGAGAGAGGGAGAAAGAACTTAGAAGAACAAATGCACTTGATCTTGCAAAAAAGTAGTTGACTAAAATGAAGGAGAATCTAACCTGAAGGAATAAAGTAGATTAGTATATGACATGAGAGTGCATCAAATCTTATGAAATTTTGAGTTGGAGACAGTGTGTTAGCAGCCTCCCACTCTATTTCCCTGCTGGCTGTAGGCTCATAACTTCTGCCTTTATTGCTGTTTCTGCTCCCAGCCATGAAACTCTCTATCTTGAGATCAGCCAATAGCCCCTGACTTCCCTGACCCAGACCAAAGCCCACCCTGGGAATGGAGGTGTTGCAGAGGAGAGCTGTATGAACCTTGATTCCTGAGTGAAGGAAATTCATGCTGGATGAAAGACCCCAAAGGAGAAGAGCCGCCCTGTAATTAGCTGAGATTTATAACTTGGCACAAAAACTGCTTATATTAGATATTCATTTTCCCTGCTCTTGCTCCACGTTTTCTAAGAAATTCCACTACTATCCTTATGGCTCCTGGATCCCAGAGAACATTCTAGGAAAAGGTTGTTTTACTATTCAAAGAAAGAGGACTGGAATAATTAAAGGCTCATATCTTCTGCATCTATGCCCTGGGTTCACTATACACAGTCTATTAACAAGTATTTTTTGAGACCCAACTAGATGGAAATTTATTGTTTAGTCTATTGTATAATCATTAGTACAATTGTTATTAATGTACCACACCCTGTATTCAATTACAGAGCTGTACAGATGAAAGTGACAGATACAGACCCTGTCCTCATAAGACTTGCAGAGTACTGGGGTAGATAGATATAGAATAAGAAGTAAGAACTTGTAAATGCACTTGTAGTATAAGAGATACATAAGTATTCCAACATTCTGGCATCAGACCTCGGTTTGTGCCCTTATGCAGCACTTTGACCTCAGGCAAGTAATTTTTAATCACAGTGAGCTTTAGTTTCTTCATCTGCAAAATGAAGATCATTCATTCGTGCCATACATATTTATCGAACAGTTCTAGAATTACTTTAGCTAGAATGACAAGAGAAGACCTTGCTGGAGATGGTGTTTAAGCTGATACCTGACTGATGCAAAAGTATCGGTCCTGTGGAGGTTGGCAGTGGGGGGAGGTATTTCAGAAGAAGGGAATGTGGTTACAAAGGCCATGAGCTAGGAATGAGCACAACCTTGTCCTATCCTACTCACAGGCAGAGTACTATGAACTGCTGATACCAGAGTGATTTATTATGGTTTTGTCCTCAACATTTTTAGATATGGTTATTATTCTGAATTTCAATCCCTACCTTAATGATCTTTCTTTAAAACTATGGAGGGAATAGAATCTTTAGAGAATATAAGATGGTGGCTAGCAAAGTGCCAAGTGAGGAGACTCAGAAAGAATGTGCTGTGGAGGATGGGGGGCTGGTGGGGAGGTCAGTGTAGGAAGGGATAGTACCTCTTGTTTGTCATGGGTTTAGATACACCAAATAGTGAGTGTGATCTGGGCTAGAGATGCCCCAAATGGTGGAAACCACAGGTGCTGAGCTGTAACCTGCAGCCCCACCTTCCTCTGTTGTTAAACCTAATGGAAAGGTCATGTTGTTGCAATGGTTTGGTCTCCCTGAGGAGCCACTGGCCTCCCCAAGAGCCCTTGTGGAGTGTGGGAAAGCAGAGACTGGGAGAAAGAGAAGAATCAAGGGGGCCAATAGAACTCCAAGTAAATAGGAGTTGGCTCAATTGGTCAGAGCCTTGGTCATTAGAACCCAAGCTCTCTGCTGTCTCCTGCCCTCCCTGAAACTCTCAGACTGTCGATAACATGGTTCATGGACCTGGTTGTTTATTTTATTTTTTTTAAGATTTTATTTATTTTACAAAGAGATCACATGTAGGCAGAGAGAGATGGGGAAGAAGGCTCCCCACTGAGCAGAGAGCCCAATATGGAGCTCGATCCCAGGACCCTGATCATGACCTGAGCCAAAGGTAGAGGCTTAACCTGCTGAGCCGCCCAGGCGCCCCCATGGGCCTGGTTGTTTAATCCCGTCTTCATTTCAAGTCAGAGACTGGATTTTTTGCTGTAACCTATGTTGGGAACCATATGGGCATTTCAAACATCCCATGCCCCCTAACCAATAAATACAAATGAAAACAAATCAGCTCAAAATATGCTCTCTCCATCTCCGGCAGGCTGAGCGCTGGTGGCAACAGCTGCAGAGGAGGTGAGGGGCCTCATGCTGCTGTCCAACTGGCTGTCCCCCAAGCCTCTCACACAGTGGCATCCTTTAATTACACTGGCACTTCCTTTAAAGGCAGCTCCTCCACCCAGAGCGGCTTTCTCACTTCTGGTAGGAGGCCAGAGAGCTGCAGTTTTTGCTGCCATATCAGGGACTGAAGTGTACCTCAAGAGTGCTATAGAGAGTTTGCCCTTCCAGTAGCATGTGGCTGGATTGGCTGGGGAGGAAGTATCAGACCCATCTTGAGGCCGAACAGAACCTTCTATTGTAGATGCAGTGGACTTGTTCTTGGTGAGTGTTGTTGTGCAGGGAGCGGGGAGGGGGCAGGTTTGGGTTTAATGAATGAACTCTCAGCTCTCGGTAGAGGAAATCTCAAGTCACAGATGAACCAAGGTAGGAGGGAATTTTCCTGACATAAATTGGACAAAAAAGGAGACAATTTGTCTAAGAATAGAATCAGCTTTCCTGTGAAACTGTAATCGGAGACCTGTTTATTTATTGATGTTATTGCCGTGATTCAAAGCAATGACTTCAAAATTAACCCACACATACTTACTGAGCACCTACTGTTTGCCAAGTACTCTCCACCCTAAGTTTCTTCTCCGCAGGGTTGTGGTGTTCCTCTAGAATGTGATCGGCAAATGATGGCCCTTGGACTAAATCCAGCAACCTGTTTTGTTAATAAAGTTTTATTGGAATACAGTCATGCCCATTCATTTGCCTATTGTTTGTGCCTGCTTTCTTGCCAGGCAGAGTTGAGTAGTATGGCAGAGACTGTATGTTCTGCAGAACTGAAAATAATTTTTTACAGAAATGTTTGTCCTTCCTGCTCTCAAGTTTTATATTCTGAAAAAGAACTTCACAGTAGATGAAAGTTGAGGACAGGTGGGAAGGAGGGGGAGAAGGAAAGTGATGAGTGTTGGGTGGGACATTGGGTGTAGTAGTTCAGCACACAAGCCCTAGAATCAAACAGACCTGGGTTCAAATCCCAGTTCTGTCACTTACTAGCTGTGGGTTGGAGGCATGTGTCTCAGATTCCACATCTGCGAAATGGCTCTGACGATTGTACTTATCTCATAGGGTGGTTATGAGGACTGGGGTGATTAATGTAAGCACTGCCTAATGCAAAATACATATTCCATAGAGAGAAGCTGTTATTTTTAGTACTGATCCTGTGCTCCAGGCAGTAGGCTAAACACGTCATGTACACTGGCTCAGTTAATCACTGTACCTTTCCTATGAGGTAGGTACTGTCATGTCTACTGGGATTTGTAGGGAGGGATCTGTAGCACAGAATGTTGCTTTGGGTCACAGGACTCATGGATGGCAAAGTAGTTGATGTGAACCTACATCCCATGGATCCCTCAGGAAGCAAAATGGTGAAGTAGCTGTGGAGGCAGTTAGGGGTTAGGGAGAGCCAAACCACGCCTTCAGCTTTTGCCAGCCTCAGTCCCAGCTCCAGGATGAAACCTGGAAGATGTTTCCTGAGTAGGTACAGAGGTGTTTCTCAGGGGGTGAGGGCAGAGGGCAACCCTCAACCTGTGGAGGAAATGGGCTTCTGGGTAATTTCATTTTGAGAAATAGAGCAGCCATGGCCAGACCCCTGGAAACCCTTGTGTCAGGGAGTTGGCAAGGTCTGCTTTGGGACATGGGATGGAATTGCAAGGTTTCCTTCATTTCCTGTCACCCTCACCTTTCATTTCTACCCACAGCTTCCTCATGTCATGCTGGGACGGGACAGGAAGTGCCTGGGTTGGGAGGGGGAGGGGAGAGGGGAGATGAGGATGGTGTCCAACAGTCACGATGGAAAAGAGTCAGGGAGGGGAGGGTGGTGAAGCTACCAGATGGTGTCTTGAACCTAAATCATACATATTTTAAGGCAAATTACAGAAGCTTTATTCAGTTACCTGGGTCTATTGATGTCACTTGGACTGGATCAATATATCTTCCCAGAGAATTCAGGGGAGAAAAATCTATGTGGGGCCTCTTCTATAGGGAGAGCACGTTGATGCCAGAGTGATAGCTCTGTGATGAGAGTATTGAGCACTCAGGAACCGATGCCCATGTCATCTCCCTGGCAGGAGCTTGCCCCTGCCCTCCAGATGGGGCAAGTGGTATGAGTGGAGAGTGAACAAGTGGGAGGCTGTCATACATTCACACACAAAAGGGTCCAGCATATATCGAACTCCTATGGTGTGCCAGGCTGCACGGTGGACTATAGAGTTTCAAGACTGATGGGACACCACAACTGTCCTTAGGGGACAAGCTTTTGGGTTTGCTTTGCCTATGGAGTGGGCTCTGAGGGAGACCCTAGCTGCCATGGGCACTAGTGGAGCAGGAGTGTGGAGCTCCCTCCTTCACCAGCTGACTTGGTGATGTGGGAGGTGAATGTGGGAGGATGATTTTTGCTGGATAACAGGGATAGGTTGCTACTCTAAAACCAGCTCCCCACCCATTCCTGGGGTACACAGAGCAACCGTGTCAGAAGCTTGAGTCACATGGGTTGTTTAGTCTCAACAGTATTTTCTTCTGTCTCCTGCTCCTCATCTGTTGTTGTTGTTGTTTTTCATTAGTTCATTAAGCTAATTAAAAAGGCACCAGGGAAAAAACATGACAGAAATTCACTTGGGCTTTCCGGGGTGACATTGAGGGAGCTCTGGCTCTGCTTTCCTTTCCCACAGTCTGAGCTTCCTCTGGTCCTGTGACTGTGGGGTGGAGGTTGGGGGTGGTAGAGAGGCAGAAAGGAGAATGAAGACCTTTCTTAAGCAGCTGAGCTAAAGCCAAGGCTGCCCGGCCCTAAGGCAGTCGCCACACCCCTACTCATCCTCCTCCTTGTTCTTCCACTCACACCATATTCTAGTAAGTCACAAGACAGGCAGTCTCAATTGCCCGTATGCTTTTGGAGAAGCATGCACATGTACAGCTGCTGCTTCAGGACCTTTCTAAAAGAGGATGGCACAGATTCCTTGAGCAATATGGGGTACACCTGGGCTTTGGGATAGGTTTCTCTTCTATCTGGTTCAAATCCTTCTTGTTGTTGCCCAAATCCGTAGATCTCTTGGAAGGGAAGAATGGAAGAGATACTTGGCATCATGATAATTGATCTTGCTTGGAGACAGCTCACGGGGGCTTCTCCAGCCTGAGAATATCCTCCATTCCTGATAGGACATAGACTGTCTCTTGTAGTTGACAGCTTATGACACAACTCCATATAAATGCAGAACTCTGTACTGGGTCCTACATTCTTGTCCTGGGACAGTTGGAGGCAGGGAGAGTGTGGGCTCAGGGCTGACCCAGAGACTGCATCCTGTCTCTTGATGGCTGAGGACACTCATGTATTTTCTCTCTTCCCAGCTCCTCCTGGGAGAGAGTGACCACTACTTGAATTCCAACATTTCCCTCCCACCTGCCCTTAGAGCAGCAACTACCCAGTGTTTGGGCACTGAAGGAGGCAGTGTCTAGAGTGCTTCTCTACCCATGGAGGAGCTCATACCTTCTTCAGGCCTCTGCAAGCCAGACTGTCAGAGGAGAACTGCTCCCAGCGTGACGGACTGATTAGTTAAAGTCTGGCAAGTCCAAGACTCAAAATCCCCAGCTCTCTTGGTGGTCTCTTGATAGAGAGAGAGAGAGAGAGAGAGTTAGAGAACAGATCTGAACTATAAATTGCTTTGTGCTATTTAAAATAAGGTACTCAGACACTGGGAACTACACTGTAATTATTTTTCAACATTTTGTCATTTTACTGTGGAAAATTTTAAACATACATTAAAATTGAAAGAATTTTGCAGTGAACACCTATATATGCACTGCCCATGTTCTATCTTTAGCACTGTACTATACTTGTCTTATCACATCATCCATTTCTCTATTCTTTCAGCTGTCCATCAAACCTTCTCAGCTCCCACCCCAGACCCCAGACCACATGAATCAGAAACTCCAAATGTGGGTCCAACAATCGGCATTTTAACAAACCTGGTGGTTCTGATGCTTGCTTAAATTTAAGAAACACTTAAAATTTTTGATGCATTTCAAAATAAATTGGAGATATTGGTACACTTCCCCTTAAAAACTTCATTCAATAAATATTTATTGAGCACTTACCAGGTACAAGGCACTCTTCTGAATCTAGGGACATAGTTTCTCAAGCCTGATAGACTCAGGATAACTGTCATTAAGTTGACAGCGGCAGAAGGCTGGAGGGAAGAAAAAAGGGAGGGGGGAGAGAGAGAGAGAGAGAGAGAGAGAGAGACATCTGAGCAGGAAGGTAAGTAAGCAAAGCGGAGCTGAAAATTTTTCATGTGATTATATTGGCACATGTAACTGACAAGAAGCATATAGAACAGAAGCCCCTCAAGTTTTGGAAGGACTAGAACTACTCAGGGATTTCACAGTGTTTGCCCAGTAGGATTTAGGAATTTGTTGCAGATGAAGAACTGCCGTGCATCTTTTATTCTTCCTCCTTTTCACAAGGAATGATTCCTGCAGTTACATTGCCCTTGTTGTATCACTGTGTGTGGAACAGAGGCTTCTCTCCAGGGTACTGAAGCCAGAGCTTATCTGTCTCTGCCAAGGACTGACCCAGCATGCAGCAACCCTAACTGTTGCGTAGACATTTGGGGCTCCTAGGCAAAATCTCAGAAATGACCTTCCTGGGCTTTCCAAAAAAGAAACCGCTCTCCATATTCCATCGATACAAAGAAGGAAAGGGAAAGAAGGAGGGAATGAGAGAGAGCCAAAAGTGAATTTCATTGTGCTTCTCTGTTGCTTCGCAGTGAGTCAAGCAAATAATTAGGCCTAGATAAATAGAATTATCTGAGTCAGTGAATAGTGTTCCTTGATTTTGATCTGTAACTGACACTTTGTGACACTTTAGAACAGTGATTCTTAAAGTGTGGTGTCTGGATTAGCAGGATTAACATCTCCTGGGAAACAATTATAAACGCAAATTCTCAATCCCTACCCCAGACCAAATGAATCAGAAACTCTGGAAGTAGGCCCCCCAGATCTGTGTTTTAAACCCTCCTGGTAATTTTGGTGCTTGTTAAAGTTTCAGAACCTCCACATCCAGAGCAATGCTTTTCAAAGTTGGCTGCACATTAGAATCACCTGGAGCTTTATAAAATATTGAAGCCAGGTCCCACCCCCACCTCCCAAAAATTGAATCAGAGTTCATGAGAATGACGTTCAGGCTTTGTTGTGTTTTAAAATTTCTGCACATGGGGCACCTGTCTGGCTCAGTCAGTAAGGCATGCAACTCTCAATCTCAGGGTCATGAGTTCAAGCCCCACGTTGGGCACGGGACCAACTTAAAAAAATAATAATAATCAAAATAAAAAATTAAAATTTGCGCAGGTAACTCTAATCTGCAGCAGTGTTGAATCATTGTCTTAAAAGTTTAGAAAACACACAGCCACTGAGTCAACAGGGAGTGGCAACTCCCAATACCATGATTCTAGCTATCAGCCTTGGGTTTCTAGGGCCCTAAAGCCTTGCTGGGGTTCCTTGAAGACAGACTGGCCCATTATAGCCACACAAAGACATCTCACTGATACGAAGTAGGAGGATACTGAGCACATTTGCATAAAATTGATACAAAGGTGGAGTTTTACCACCATTGATTATTAGGCCTAATTAATGGCATTGTTCAGATTAACACTGTCATATTATAGTCCTTTGATGAGGTCATCATATTTTGATTAGTCTCTGATTCCCCCACACTGTCCTCCTTGATCCTCTGCCTCTGGGTGGACAGGGAGACAGTCATGTGGAGTAGAAGTCATGAAAACAAAATGTGTAGAAACTATTCTAAGCCATCTTGAGGAGTGAAAATGAGGAGCTCTCAATCCGTTACCTCCCTGCCTCTCTTATGGTACCCGGAGACAGGGGGACAGGCTGAAAGGGAAAAGAAGCATGTACAGCTGTGGCTTATTAACTGTGAAGTATTCTAGACATTCAAGACAGGATTATGTTTTTCTTCTTAAGTTAATAATTGTGCGTGTGGGCATCAGTGCAGTGTGGTCTGATTCTAGAGGCTTCTAAATACCGTACACTGAACAAAGCATCTTAACCGCGTTTCTACTAAATTTTCGTTTTGGGGAGCTGTGGACTCTGTCGGCGGTTTACTATGTGAGGTGAGCCAGGGCTTTATCTCCTAGTCTCCTCTCTGGGTTTTATAAAATGACCCAGATCTGCAGCCCTGTAAGATCCTATCAGATTACACCTGTTTTTAAGGACATCGTAAAATGGTATCTTAGAAGGAATGAGGACAGGTTGGGGCCATTTTGGGGGCAATACAGCTGAAATGCCTTTCATCTGTCTCATTTGTTTTTCCCTTAACTCCCAGAGACACTTTTAATCAGTGTTTTGGAAACTGGTTGTCATTTGAAGAAGTTAAGATTTTCATCATGGCAGGAGTGATGTTAGAAAAATTTTTAAGTAAATTCACTTCATTTCACTTTGAACAGATGCCAAAATGTATCTCTTCGTTCTAGAGCAAGGCTATTTAGGGAGACATTGAGACTCCCTCTCAACATCACTTCTAGAGTCTCCATGTTATTCCTCTGCATTATTTACAGGGCATGATGAACACCCAAAATAGCATTAGCCAGGCAAATACAGGGCATGGGGTGGGAGCTGGGTTTGGGAAGATGTTTACCCAACCCATTATGGGAGCTGTGCCTGAGTTAGAAAGGAAAGTTGAGCTCCTTCAGGCATCATTCAGATTGGGAGAGATTTCAGATCTTTTAATCCTGTAGGCTTTGGATCACTCTAGGAGAGGTTAGATGTTAGTTTGCTAGTATAATAATTTTCTCTGCACTACGACAAAATGCAATGGAGAGGGATGTGATAGGGGAAGTGTACTTCATATCCAAGGTTGGCTCTTGGCATCGCTGTGACAAAAGACATTGTCCTTGCTACCACTGTCTTTATTCCATGCTTTTTGGTCCCTTTTTATATCCTCCAACCCAGGACCAGGCCTAGGTGAGGCAAGCATGGTGCCTAGGGTAAAAAATTTAAGGAAGCATCACTCACCCACTTTAAACACCCAGCATTTACATAGTAGTGCCTGCAAGTTTCTTCCTTAGCTTATCACCAGAAAAACCATATAATAAACTAATTTATAACAGAGTGTTGGAAGCATATTGAACTACTCACTCTCAGGAGTATGTGTGTGTCTGAAGAGGAATTTCTGGAAAGTCAGTATTTCATTCAAGGAAACGTCTTTTTTCAGCCGTAGCTTATCTATATAAAAAACTGAAATCAGAATCTTGAAGATATATCTGAATTCCCATAGTCCTTGTAGCACTATTGACAATAATCAACAGAAGAATCAATAAAGAAAATGTGATATATATAGATATATACATATTTGTGCATGTATCTATATATATGTAGATACATATAATGGGCTACTATTCAGCTTTAAAAAAGAAGCAAAGCTTGTCATTTATGATCACATGAATAGGGGATATTATGCTAAGTGAAATAAGCCAAACAAAGAAGGACAAATACTACATGATACCACTAATTTGAGGAATCTTAAATAGATTCATAGAAGAGAGACTGGAATAGTGGTTGCCAGGGGGTGAAAGCAGGGGGAAATGGGAAGTTATTTAGTAGAGGGTACCAAAGTTCAGTTACCCAAGACTAGTAAGTTCTAGAAATGTATTATACAGTGCCTACAGTTAATAACACTATATTCTTAAAAATTTGGTAAGAGAGTAGACCTTATAATACGCGTTCTTTTCACAAAATAAATAAAGAGGGCTGGAGGAAAGTTTTGAAGGTGGTGGATATGTTTATGGCATAGATTGTGTGATAATTTCATGAGTTTATGCTTATCTCCAAGCTCATCTAGTTGTAAACATTAAATATGTATAACTTATTGCATGTCAATCATACCTTAATAAAATGTTTTTTTTTTTAATGTAATATGGAACAGTAAGAATCTCCATTGACTAAAGGGAAGAATTCATGTAGGTAATGGAAGATAAAGTTGAAAAGAAATGTTGGGATCCCATTCACCTATACTATCTTTCCCTTTGGTCCATTAGCATTTAATTTGAGTTTCCCGTTAGAGATGAGCACATTCATGGTAACAGGTCCTAAGGGTTAGGCAGCCCCTGAATATAAGCAGGGGCTTATATTCAGGGGCTTATTTATACTTTAGTCTAAGCTAGTTTACACTAAACTAGTGTAAAATACTACTAAATAACTTCCCATTTCCCCCTCCTTTCATCCCCTGGCAACCACCATTCCAGTCTCTCTCTATGAATCTGACTATTTAAGATTCCTCAAATTAGTTTAGCATAAAGTAGTGAGCCAGTGTAAACTTGTAACCAGTATAAAATAGCAACCTAGTTTAATATAACCTGGTATTACAGCATAAACCAGTAACCTAGTTTAGTGTAACCTAGTAACCTAGCATAAACTTACAACCTAGTCATTGTAACATAATAACCTCTCATAAATTAGCAACCTAGGTTACTAATTTACCCAACTAGTTACCTATTGTACATGAGTAAATTAGTGTAAACTAAATTAGTTTACTAGGGACATGACCATGTTCCTTGTAATAACCCAAGAAAATGAGGCATTTGGGGCTAAATTTATAAAAGGAGTCCATGGAAGGCAAGCTTTAAGAGCATTCTCCAGTATATGATACGTGGGGCAACAGACTATAGCCAAGAAAATGGTAGCAACACAGGAGGCAGCCATGAGATAATATATATCGATGATGTTAACTAACTTACAGTTCATAAATCAATTTCACCTCCATTATTCCATTTTACTCTGATATTGGCTTCAAGAGGGAGATGAGACGGTGATTACTTTTATCTACAAACACACTGAACATCTCAGACTTTCATGCCCTGAAGGTCACTAAGTCTCTGCCAGAAACCCAGAGCAAACATTCTTTTTGCCACCCTGCAAAACTCAGCTATTTCATACTCTTGCCAGAGGCCAGTCCCTCAGGGATTTAGAACTTTGGTTCTTCTGTTAAATGCTATCGTGTTTCTGAGACTGTGGCTCTTGAAGCCATGAACATTGACAGATCTGTGAATGACAAAAATCAAGGCAGCGCAGCTAGTACTACTCTCGACCTTCCATCTTTGAACTTCCATCTATGTTCTATTTGTTGGTGGATTTTTAGAATAAATGGAATAGAAAGAAGGAATATGAGTGGTTACAGAGGTTGAAAGAGTATTACTTTTTTATTAAAATATGTGTCACTTGCTATTACAATTATTGCCTAGACATGTTGCCAGCACTTGCAGGGAGAGGACTCTGAGCCAAATGACTGCCAGTCCATATTGTGCTGTTTTTAATACCGCATGATGGATATGCTCATCACCGCCAAACCTTGGGAACTAATTCCTACTGAGTTTCCACTTTACTCATTTTCCCACAGAGACTCTCGCTTCCTAAGCCTGGAACCTGGAACTAGAAACAGATGCTTGGGGACCTCACTGAACCCCCAAGGGAGATGTCTGGTAGCTTGGAGTTGGTGAGGCAGGAAAGAAGTCCCTTTGTTAGACTCATGGGAGGCAGAGAGGGGGGATCTGCCAACATAGAGAGAAATAGTAACTTACTTACACAGTAATGTAGTTGACAGTGTCTGTGCCCTGTTATCTTACTAAGTCTTCAGGACAACCTGGGGAGGCAAGCAGGGCAGACAGCACTGTGAAGACACAGGTGGAGAAGAACAAAGTGCTTCTCCGGAAGTTACCTGAATGGAGAGCATTGGGGTTGCTACATGACCTCAGAGCACCCAAGACCAGAGGCAGAGTGTTTTAGCTAAACCACCCTGCTCTCTAGGAAATGGAAATTTTCCAACTCAGAGAGCACTCTTGTACAACTTCAACCCCCATGACCATTTCTATGTAAAACATTGGTGGGGAGCACCCTTAGTTCTAAGCCTGAAGACCCAGCTCTGGTGTCACCATTTCCAGAAGCTCTTCCTCTTGACTTCAAGCTCTCAGCTTGGGTTTTGGTGACTTTCCACTAGGCTTTCACCTAACCTTTATGTCAATGATAGCATTTGCTCCTTTTTTGTTTACTTATCACTTATTTGCTTACTTGGTTTCAGCTGCTAAGCTGTGAGCTCCTTTGGATCCGGCTTTTACTCACTGGCTCTCCAGGTGCCTAGAATACAGTTGGTGGGCAATACAACTTGAACCGAATGCCCTTGTCTGAGTGCTTTGTCCTTGCATGGAGTTAGTGCTTCTCCTTTCCCCTTTTCATGTCTTCCACTCCCTACTCCCAGAAAAGGATCTTATGCTCTCACTCACCCTGAGATATGAGTGCTTGAGAGTCTGATGTGGAATCCTTCCTTGCGGTGTCTGCATTTTAACAATCAACTGGTACTGCCATTGTAGAATTTCCAGCATGGGAAATCCCGGTGGTATGTTTCATTGTTGCAGCGGTGGTGATGGTGGTGTGTGTTGAAAGAAGGCTGCTATTCCCTGATGTACCACTGCAATGCAAAGTGGCCGAGTAAAGGGAGAGGGGTCTGTCTCTTGGACCATTAGTCTTAAATCTGTGAGTGCATCTATCAGAACATGATGTGTGGGGACACCTGGGTGCCTCAGTGGGTTAAAGCCTCTGCTTTCGTCTCAGGTCATGATCCCAGGATCCTGGGATCGAGACCCTCATCAGCTCTCTGCTCAGCGGGAAGCCTGCTTCCTTCTCTCTCTGCGCCCGCCTCTCTGCCTACTTGTGATCTCCTTCTGTCAAATAAATAAATAAATGAATCTTAAAAAAAAAAAAAGAACATGATGTGTGTGTGTGTATGTGCATGCATGTATATACCCTTGAGATCCTAGAACAAAAGAAAAAGAGAGAATGAAACATATACAGTCTATTTTTCCCCAGAGAAAAAGCCAGCAAAGGGAGGGCTTGAGACAGAAGAAGACTGATATAGTTGAAGCTTCTTCCACCTTCTTCCACCTCCCTGTCCTCTGTCTCTTCTCCCTTCTGACACATTTGGGAAGACTGGCCAGCCCTTGGGTCTGTCTGGAATTTAGCAATGCCTAAATCAGATCACAGTTGGGCTCTTGGATGGGTTTAGTAAACTTGTACAGTATAGAGGGCAACATGGGCACAGAGCAGGCTGGAGGATGGGACTGAGAAAGACTCAAGGGCAGAGAAGACAGCATGCCATTCTCCCGCTCTCCAAAACACCATGAAATTTTAATACCCACAAATGAGTGCTCAGGTCACTCATTCAGAGGTCACACTCTCTGAATCACAGGCACATTTCTTCATCGTTGGTTCAACAACCATTTGGTGCGCACCTCCTCACTCCAGGCACAGGGCAGGATGCTACCTGGGGTCGATGGTGCTGAATCCCCCCAGGACCTCATTGGCTTCTCCCTTCGTGATGGTGTTCTCAGCTTTGCTTGAGTTATAAGCTTGTGAGGGCAAGATCTAGATTCTAATCATCTCAGCCTCTCTCCAAATGTCTTGTGCAATACTTTACCCATAGGTCTTACACACACATTTCTTGAACAAGTAAGTAAGTTAATTAAGGAATGAAATGCAAGGTAAGACTTCAACCTTTAAGGAGTAGACAGTCTATTAAGGGAGAAAATACTTAAATAAAAGACTTCCAAGATCCCTTCCAATTTTGCAATTCTGGTTTTTATGAAATATCTATGATATCATGCAGAATGTCACACATTCCATATGTTTATTATCACAGGGAAGAAACTCAGCTTCAGATTCAACCCACGATTCAGTATCTGCTATTTGTCCAATGGTATTTCATTCACTTCTGAATTGCTGTTTCGCTTGATCTTGACGACACTCTTATTCAGCCCAATATAGCTTAATGATAATAGTAGATTTTGTTTTTCCAGAGTTGCTTTGTGCCAGGCAATATGCTTAGATCTGTGTGTGAATGATCTCATTTAATCCCCACAACAAGCCTATAACTAGTATACTATTTTTCTATTTTAGTGGAAACCGAGGGCAATGGGGAGTAAACAACATGTCCAAGAGACATGGTGTTAGGTACTGGCTGTCTTGGGGCTTGAATCCCATCTGTTTGACATCAGTATCTGGACTTCTAATCGCTTTGCCTGGGATGCGTAAGGGCCCTGGGGACACATTCTGTGTCTGATTCCTGGCCCATCACTTTGTAGCTGTGTGATCTTGGGAAGCGCAGGCTCTCTGAGCTACAATTCCCTCCTTTGCAAAGCACAAATACTACCACTACCTCAGAAGATTGTTGTAAGGATTCAGTGAGATAATATATGTACATGCCTGTCACGGAGTGTCGCATAGTGTCAATGCATGTTAGTCCTCTTCTTTTTAAAAATAAGGTGACTCTAAAAATGGACCAGCAAAGCACTTGTCCTTCAGACTGGCCCTGTTGAATCACTGTTCCCTGCCCCTGGCCAGATTCTATAGCTTTCCCAGTCACTTTCATATATTAGAAGTTTTATTTTCAGATATTAAAAAGGCCAGGTGGATCTAAATCAATACTTTCATTTCACATCCAATTTAAGCTTTTCTCTTTCTTCCCAGCTCGGGACCTCCCTGTGCTTGTTAGCCAGCAGTAGGGTGAGGGTGGTTGTTTATTTCTTTAAGCTACCTGTTCCCTCCCATCCCACCAACTGGCCTTCCCTGGGGCTCCTCCGGGGCTGGACGAAAGGAGGCGTAGAGGGAAGGGCACACCGGCCTCAATGCAATTTGGTAGGAGAGTCCTCTGTATGCTCATTGCGTGCCCAAATGCTGGCTCTTTCCCTCCTAGCGTGCTTCTATGGGTCCTTTAAAAGGTTTCCCTAGTGGTCCTCCAACAACTAGGGTCTCTGATGACCTCCAGTGACTTCCTCTAAGCTCCTTCTCCAGCGTCACCCCCCAACTTCTCTTTTGCAGTCACTTTACCCAGCAGGCAGTCCTCTAGGGCGGGTCCCCCTCAGGACAGCTCTCCTGCTGTGACAGTCACTTATCCCAGGGAAATGCCACAAGACACAGGATGTTCAGGCTCTCTGCACAGGGAGTCAGCCTGCCCCTGACCTGACTTTGCCAGGTGATGATCAGATGCCAATCTCCAGTCTCCATGCACCTCTAGCTCCCCAGGATACATTTCTGATTCTCCAGAAACTCATGCCCTTCTTTGCTCCACTCTCACGGAGGGGCAGTGATCAGAGCCCCTTAGTCCAGCTGCTTCCAGTGAATCCCGTTGATTAACCTCCAGCCCTCTCTCTTGTATGAGATTGAGGTGGATGGTGGGGTGAAGGTCCCAGATTTAATTTCCTTATTTCCCAGTGAGCCTTGCTGATAAGATACGTCGAATCACCCTCTTTAGAGTATCTACACTGCTAATTGTCATTTTTCTCAGCTTTGGAACCTCAGCCCAAACTCCAAGATGATAAAAAAAAAAATTCAATAATGTACTGTTTCAATTCTCTCTCTCTTCTATGTGCAGTGCACATAGTTTTCAAAGTCAAATGGTATCACAAGGGAAATAACAGAAAAGAGCATTTGCCTTCCTTATCCATCCTCTTTGTCCCTTTTCCCAAAAGCAACCATTTCCAACTTTCTCTGCTATTTATTTTGGTAATCATGTCCTTACTTCTAAATGACACACATTTATAATCATGTGTTGATTTCTAAATTTCAGAGATTATCTGTTGTTTTCTGGACCACAGATGCCAGGGAGGGGAATTTAAATCTTTCACTACCTGCCCTCCCCACCACAAATAGTTCCTTTCCTCCAACTTCTTCTTCTTCTTTTTTTTTTTTTTAAGATTTTATTTATTTATTTGACAGACAGAGATCACAAGTAGGCAGAGAGGCAGGCAGAGAGAGAGGGGGAAGTGGGCTCTCTGCTGCACAGAGAGCCCGATGCGGGGCTCGATCCCAGGACTCTGGAATCATGACCTGAGCCGAAGGCAGAGGCTTTAAACCACTGAACCACCCAGGCGCCCCTTTCCTCCACCTTCTTGATAGAGTTCTCTAACATTTTTTGATTGAATAGTGTCTGTTGCCATTATGTAAATGTTAACAGTTAAGTTGTATATTGTACTGATTATACTTCTGCTCTTGAATAACTTTTTTTTCCCCTTAGAATCAATCTCTGCTCATTTTAGTTGTTTGCTTAGTATGTAACACATAAATATTTCAGACTCCTTGACAAAACCATCACACTCTTCTCCATAAAGTTGAACCCATGAGATCATTTGTCTGTTCTGGGTTTGGGGAAAATCACCCACAGGAGGCTTCTGCCATCCTGTTCTCTCTTCTCTGGCTGCCCTCTGGGACCTGCTACAGTGCCACCATCTTGGATTTCTCTTCACTATCAACCAAGGAAATCATGCCTTTCAGCTCTGCTAGATCTCGATTTGATATCTTTCTCTTTCTTGGTTGATATTTTCTTTTCATCTTGGTGGAGTGTATCTTCAGAAGCTTCCTGAGAAAAGTTTGTGGTAGATACATTTTTTCAGACCTTGTTGGAAATGTCAGACAGAGTAAGATAAAGTTTGCCTGGGTATTGAACTGTAGGTTAGAAGACATTTTTTTTTTCCTCTCAGAACTTTAAAGATATTGGTTTGTTGTCTCCTAGCTTCCAACGTTTTCAATGATAAATCTAACGTTATTTTCATATCTAATTTTTCTACTGTGGTTCTTCTCTTTATCTTTGTTATTCTGAAATTTCACAATCATGTGTCTTGATACGGTTCTTTTATTTTTAAATTATTTTTAATTTTTATTTTAAATTGAGGTAGAATTTACATATAACACTGTATTCATTTCATGTCCACATAAGGTTCTTTTAAAGTTCATTATGCCAGGTATGCTGTATGTCCTCTCATTCTTTTGTGGTAGTTTTACTAGCTGGATATTGGACCTCTAATTGATCTTCCCCCACTCCCCCCATCCCATGCTTTTTTAAAATTTTCCATCTCCATCTCTTGTTTTACCATCTGGAAAATATCTTCATTATTTTTTTTTATCTTTACAGCAGTCAATTAAAATTTTTGTTTCTGCTTTTATATTTTTAATTTATAAAAATTCTTTTGTACTCTTTCATTTTTTTAATAGTACTCTGCTTTTGTATCATAGATGAAATATCTTCTCTTTCAGGAAATCATAGTTAAGAACTTTTTTTCCATATTTTTTGCATTGTCCTATTTCCTTTAAAGTCATTGTTTCTATTTGTTTTTTGGATTCTGTCTTCCTAGTATTTAAAGTTCTCAGTTAATCTCTTTTAAGGTGACTCAGTCCTGCCTTCAGGCATGCCTGTATCCCCAAATCCAAAGTCTTGTTTGAACTTCTTCGGTGAATAGACTTGGCTCAAGGCTTCCAGAGGGTGGTAGAGGTATAGTTTCACAGCATCTTGGACTAGCAGTGGTTCTGGGGTTCTGGATCACTTATATAGACTTTTAAATGTCCTCCTGGCTTACCCCAGTTCTCATACTTGCCTCCTGAGCTATCTGGAGGCTGCCTGTTCTTGGGTGTTTTTACGGCCAGCTTCATTTCCTCAGAAACATAGCCTTTATGTGCTGCATTTTATCAAGCAATACAATCCCAGGGATACAGGAATGAGGGGAAATGAGGGTAAGGCAGGGAAGGAGGGGGACCCAATGAAAAAATGTATTGCTGTGCTGGTCTCCACTTGGTTCAAGAGCAACTGATTCCTTACTTGTACAGGACTGACTTCCAAATATGAATGAATGTGCTTTGGTACAATCTATCTGAGGCTAAGGAAAGAGAATAATTTATCCACTACTGCCTTCCTCCTACTGGCCACAAGTTCACCCCACAGGAAATTAGCTTCTCTGTTGTTCTGAGTTGCTTGGAATTTATACTTGAAAAATTAATTTTTAGTCGTTTTAGAAATTTTGAGCTTGAAAAGAAACAAATGTGTGTTTATTCTGTCAAGAATCAATGTCCATAGTTACCTATGTGGAATGATTTGTATGGGCACCTTGGTCACCTCTGCCTCTTCCTACATTCCCTCTGATACTTAAAGTTCCATAATTGTTTCTTTTTGTCCCTGGTATGAAAGCAATCCCTTTTGTCCATGAGCTTCCTTGGTCACCAGCTCCCTTATAGAAGGAAGATCTCTTTCAGATGTATGGGAGAGGATTCTAGAAGGCATTCTGAGACAGTGGAACCTTAGCTAACTCAAGGGCCCATACGATTTCCATGGAGGAAAATGGGATGTGGGGGCAGGTAAGACTTTCTAGACATAATGAAAAGTAAGAGGAAAGATGGAGAAGTGGGAAGGAGCACAATGTGTTCAGAGACCAGCAAGCAGCTTTGGTTGACTGGTGTTTGGGGTTTTGTAGGGTAAGGAGTTGGTAAGTTTGCTTGCAGAGGCCCTTGGATGGCAGGTTAAGGAGTTGGGACTTGGTTCTATATGCAGTGTGAGTGTTTGAGCAGTGAGTGATCCAATCCTATCAGTGCCTTGGGAGGATTAATCCAGTCATTGGGCTGGGATCCTGGAGGAGGAAGATCCAGAAGCTGTACACAGCTTGAGGAATGTAGTGAAGATTTGGAAGAGAAATTGGGGGACAGACTTGGAAGATCCCCAAAGAGGCCTTCAAGTTTTGCCAAGCAATGCTAAGGCTCCAGGCCAGATGGCACAGGCTCCCTTCATATGGCCAACTCTTTCTCATCTTTCAGAAGTCGTTTCCAGGGTCATGTATTCCAGGGTGCCTTCATTGTACCCCTCCCTGGGCTGAGTCAGGGGTCCCTCTTTGGCACTGCCATGGTCCTTGGGCTTGGATCCACCATAACACTTCTTCTGTTATGCTGTTAGGAATTTAATTTGTCTGAAATCTCTTTGTGCCCAGGGCCTCTGTTTTATTCAACTGTGGGTTCCCAGAGATCAGCACAGAGTTTTGCCTGTAGCAAATGCTCAATAAATGCTTGTTATATTAATGAGTAAGTCTAGGGGTGTCCCGCAAAATTGTGTTTGCTGACTTTCTCTGGCAACGGTCGGAAGCCTGTGAGGAGAAGCAGAGGAAGAAGATAGAGGAGCTAGGCCAAGATCAGGAACTGGTATGGTGGTTCTGAGAATAGCAAGGCCTCACATGTCTGGGATGTTGGGGAAGAGAGCCTCTAAATATGCTCCACGAGGTATCATCTCACTACTGTCATGATGGTTCGTATCAAAAGGACAAGAAATATCAAGCGTTGTTGAGGATGTGGAGAAAAGAGAACCCTCATTTGAGAACCCTCAACTATTGGTGGGAATGCAAACTGGTGCAGCTACTGTGGAAAACAGGATGGAAGTTCCTAAAAAAAAAAAAAAATAGAAATACTGTATGAGTCAGCAATTCCACTTCTGGGTATTTATCCAAAGACAATGAAAACACTAATTCGAAAACATATACATACCCTTATTGAACAATAGCAAAGACATGGGAAAAAACCTAAGTGTCCATCAGTGGATGAATGATAAAGGAAATGTGGACAGTGTATACTAGGAATACTACTTAGCCATAAAAAAGAATGAAATTTTGCTATTTGTAACAATATGGATGGAACTTGGGGGGTATTATGCTAAATGGAATAAGGCAGAGAGAGAAACAAATGCAGTATGATTTCACTTATATGTGTATTCTAAAAGACAAAACAAACAACCAACCAAAACAAAACTTATAGATACAGAGAATAGATTGGTGGTTGCCAGAGGGGAGAGGGTGGCAGGAATGGGTGAAGGGGAATAAGAGGTACAAACTTCCAGTTATAAAATAAGTCATAGGGTTGTAATGTACAGCATGAGGACTATAGTCAGTAATACTGCGTTGCAAATTTGGAAGTTGCTAAGAAAGTAAATCTTAAAATTTCTCATCCCAGGAAAAACATTTTTTTGTAACTTTGTATGGTGACAGATGACGACTAGACTTATTGTGGTGATCACTTAGTGGTGTATACAAATGTCCAATCATTATGTTGTACACCCGAAACTAATATAATGAATGTCAATTACGCTTCAATAAAAAAATGGACTCCATAGAACTCAGGATGGATCAAGAGGTACGCCTTGCAGATAAATGATAGTTGTAATTATCAGTAGCATTTATTCATCACAAGGGAGTATTTTTACTTCTTGTGCTATGAGCCCCATGACAATCCTCTGAAGTGTGAAGGACTTGTGTTATTACACCCACTCTGCATTGAGTCCTCTGAGACTCAGTTGACAGAGGGGTACTAAATTTCAGAGTCAGAACTCAAACTCATGCTTTAAACTTCTCATTCCAGGATGTTTCAGCTTTAACACACACACTCCTGACACATATGCACTTCGCAGGTACCCAGAGGAGCACACACAAGCTTGGGCTCACAGAAGGGCACACAGAAACAGAGACCCTAAACAGGAGGCTGTAACAATGTATTTCATCGTGGGTCTTCCAAACCCGTCTCTAAGGCTGTCAGACTGCATAAGCTTCCAGAGAAGGAGGGGGGAAAAAATCAAAGAATCTCTTTGACAGCTCCCATTTAGTGAAATATGAGGTGAGACAGAACGAAATAAAATTGGGAATGAAATGACAGGGTTTTCCTATCTGACCAAAAACGTTTGAAAGCCATTGGTCTGATTGCTACCCATTCATCACCTGCCTCAGAGGGTGTAGACCCTCTCTGCAGGTCCTTTCTTCATGTTCACCAGAGAGAAAATCTTTTTGGAAAAGGGATGCCCCTGCCAAGTCAGCTCAGAAAAGCACAGCATGTCATGCCTAGGCCTCCTAAATGCACTAGGCTTCCCATCTCCTAGCACTAAGGTCCTATTCCAGCATGACCCTGTTCCCAGAACATCTCCTCTTTCTGGTTCCTATATCCTACCTAGTCTCCACATTCCCAGAGGAGTCCTCATTCCCAGCAAGTCCCACCATTCTAGAACATTCAATAATCAACCACAGTCCATTCCTTGGATCACCCTCCATTTCTGGATCATCCCATATCCCTGACCCATTTCTCCCATTCTTAACTCAGGCTCCCATTTTCAGGACAGCCGTTCATCCTCAGAATCTAGAACCCAACTCAATGAGCAAAGCACAGAATTCCCAAGCCACTATCCCTGTCCTTTGTCCATCTGGAGAGGAGTCCTTGTTTATAGGGACTTTGATGAATTTCCTGGTAACCACAGCCTCCTCTCCCAAGCCAGTCTCCTCCCCTTGCCTCATTTCCTCCTGGGTGAGTGAGAACCACAGAGTAGTTTGCAAGGAGCTATATGGTCAGCGAAAACTAAAATAAGTCCAAGCAAATCAGCTCATTCCTCATGGAGAGCTCTCCAGCTCATTTCTAATGCTTTATTTCAGCCTGAGACTATGAAGGGGCTGGATACCCACTCTCTGTCTTCTCCAACCCCTGTTAAGGACAGGAGACATTGCCACCTGGGGAATCAGTTTCCCTGCCTCCAGCTTCCTGCTTTAATCCATGCTTCTTCTATCAATTCTAATCTGCTTCCTGGGTGCTATTTTTGGTCCATTAATTACCAACTAAAAAAATCCATACTGGGTCCTACAGATGTCCCTCCACGGATTACTAAACAGTCACTCTTCCCTCTGCCCCATCTAACAACTCTCCTGTACTTACTATCAGAGGACTAGCTGTTACCCTCCTCTCCTGTGTGCTAGCTCTATGACCTTGGGAAGTCTGGGTGTTTTCACCTAAATTGGAGGGTCATAACTCTTGTTGTTAAGGGTTGAGAGAATGTATGTGAAAGTACCAAGCATGTGATGCCCTGGGACCCGTCTTCCTGTCAGTCCACTGGCTGTTTGTCTGTGCTACGCCCCCTCTGGCCAGTGGGCTTCCTGCCTCCAGCCCTTGGCTTGCTCACCCCTGGTGTCGGGATGTTCCTCCAGAGTTTCAAGATGTATAAAATAGTATGAAAATAAAGAGAACACGATAGGGGTTGGACTATAAGAAGAGGACTCTTCATCCTTCATGCCCATGGTTACGACAGAGGTTCATTCACTCATTGACCAGATATTAACTGAACCCCTACTGCATCCTGGCGGAGAGCAGGATGAGTATAAGAGCTATTATAAAATCCCATTCACGTGATAATTCTGGATCTGTCAGCATTCCCCAATTTGTCAGCTTGACGGTTAAGAATATCTTCTTCCTGTGGGTATAAACTCATTTATTCTCAATTCAGAGGGTACTTTTCTCTGCCCAGTGACACACCCAATCCCATAAACGGACCCCTACTCCAGTTCCAAGGCCTGCTTTCTGAGCAGCAGAGAGAAGAGCAAAGCTGCCACCAACTAAAACCTCCAGACTGAAAACCCATCCCCTTTAAGCCCTTGTTCAGCGGTTGTCTAGTAGGCTGGGTGATGAGTGCTTTCCACCAGAATCACCAGATTGCATCCTCTCGGAAGGCGAAGGTGTGAAGGAAGGAGGGAAGGAGGGAGAGAGGGCGGAAAGGAAGGGAGGGAGAAGGGAAGGAAGGAAGGACGGACATTTTCATTCCTGACCCAGGCTGGGCTGTCCCTAGATCTCTTTTCAATCTCTTAATTGTGATTCCTATAATATTTTCCATGGCGTGAAGGTGCTCAGAGCACTTAATTTTCGTTTCTATTATGGTGTTTCACTTGTCTTCGCTCTCTGAAGTGAGTATCTGTTGATCCAAATTGATAACAATAAGGAGCTGTTACGGACATGGTGCAGGGGTGCATCAACCATCCAGACGTGTGGGACCTTCATCCAGGGCTATTTCCTGGACGATGGGGAGGAAAGAGCCAAGTGGACAGGCTGGGTGATGGGCTGGGTGGAATTCTTAGTTACTCAGCCCATTAGCTGTGGCCGCTCCCCTTTGTGCCTGTCACTTTCCATTTGTTTTCCCTTTGTCTTTAGTCAATTCATATTACTCTGCCTCCCTATCCAGGCGTGATGTTACCTGGTCCGATTCCAATTCTGAACCTGCCTGCATATTAATCTTGACAATGCACCTGTGGTTTCACTCATTCTTGCTTCAGCTGCTAATCCAAATGGTGCCATCTGTGCGATGTATTGTCTTGTTTATATCAAAAGAAGGGTCTGGAGTAAGGCACACTGATTCACACTTCCATTGACCACTGGTCACAGTGAGTGATTTGTTAGGTAATTGATATGCGGGTGAGGGAGGCCACCAAATTGGTGCTATGGGTCATGAGAATTTTACCTTTTGTGGCTACACGGCTCCTTGGTTACCCTAAGGGGTGTGTGTGTGTGAGTGTGTGTGTGTGTGTGTGTGTGTGTGCATTTTCTTATTTGGGAATGTTTTCCAGGTGCTTACCTTGTGCCAGGGGGCTATTCAGAGAGGACAAGAATCTCGAACCCGCTCTTTGCAACTTTTCTCTTGGAAAGTGTTTCTCAGCATGGTGCCCAGAATACTGAAATTGGAATGTCCTGGGAGCTGCAGGGACGGGGGAGAGGGGTGGTGATGGTGGGGCTGCGCTCGCCAAAATGCAGATTCCCTGGCCTCCACCAACTCAGACCATGCGAGTGTCTGGAGTGGGGCCCAAGTCTCTTGAGTTTAAAAAGCGCCCAGCTCATTCTGATGCAAACCACGTTGGACAGTCACTTGGATCAAGACAGTGCTGCAGCGTGTAGAGCGGGGCTCCCAACCTTGGCGCTCTTGACATTTCGTTCTGGGCAGTTTTTGATACGGAGGCAGTCCCGTGCAGTGTAGGACACTTAGCAGCACCCCTGGCCTCTACCTATGAGAGGCCAGCAGCAGCCCCTCGCATCATTACGTCCACTAGAGATTTTCCTAGATATTGCCGAGTATCCCCCGTGGGGCAATGTCATCCCCAGTTGAGAGCCAACGATCGAGAGGGCCAAGAGGATGGAGCAGAGGTGCTGCGGCTGGAGAGTCGCACTGGGCTCTGGTACAGGCCAGCTGAGACATTTAAGGCCAATTACGTTGCTTCTCTGAGCTTCCGGTTCCTTCTCTGTAAGGCGAGGAAATAACAATTCTGGCCTCAGAGGACTGCTGGGATTGCCCCGGTGAGTGCTCAGCAAAGATACTTTTTATTTTCCCTCCCGGAGGGGACAGCAGCTCTCGATGGCTGCAAGTTTGGGGGCCGGGCTCGGAGGCTGGAAATCTCTCCCTTCTGGGGACAAGGAGATAACAGGTGGAGGACCAGAAGAGTTAATAAGAAGACTGAGGGTAGCCGTAGTCCTGGGGGAGCAGCAGAGATCAGAGTGGGGAGCTACAAGCTAAAGAAGCCTTGAGTGTTGCCGGGCACCCACTGCTGACCTCCCGCCCCACTGGCTCTGGGGGTGGGAGCCACGAGCCAGCTCACTGCCTGTGTGCGCTCTCCAGCCCCATGGCTTCTGTGACCGACTCTGTGGCCTGCTGCATGCTCCTAAGTTGCTGATGGGCCTATAGGCCCCTGGTGTCTGCCTGTGCTTCTTCCTCCCCCACCTCCTGCCCGGCTGGGGCCACGCAGCTGCACACCCCAGGGTTCTCAAAGCCCGTGCCCCGCTGGCTTGCAATCTATGTGGCACAGCAAGGCTGCATTGTGAGAAGTGTATTTTTAGCTGCCCTAGCCCCCATGCCTATTTTTAGCACCCAGCCAAGGGCTGGGCAGCTTGGCTATGCTCAGTGGGAGGGCTGGCAGTTGGCTCCTGACCGGCATGCTGCTTTGCCAGCCCAGCCAAGTTGGCTCAGCTTCAGGTGGGATGATTACAGTAGTAAATTCTGGATTTCTCAGCTCAAGCTTCAGCCAAGGTGGTGGTGATCGCCATTCAGGAGAGTTCGTTTTCCCTGCCCCGGGATTTGCAACCTTCTGATGACATCAGGCTCCAAGTCTGAAGAATGAAAAAGGAGGCGAGGCTGGCAGGAAATACTGAAGAGCCAAGAAGAGGGACAGAGGAGGAAATAGAGACCCTGACAGAAAGAGACCCAGAGAACCCGGAGGAGAGAGAGAGCTAAAAGCAGAGACAAATGGACACAGATCGAAGTAGAGGAGGGTTAGTGGTGGCTATGTGGGGCCAGAGACATAGGCCGAAAGATGGTACAGAAAAAGAGACAGGCGAAGGCAGACGACACAGCCCCAATAGCTCTGACTTATTGATTGTGGGGTGCTGATTTGAAGCCATTACGTGCATTCTCTCTCTAAATGTTTATGCCCACAATACAGGGACTGTCATGACCATGTCTCAGACGGGGACTGAAAGGTTAAACAACTTGCCTGGATAACCCAGAATGATCAGTGTGGCCAGGATCCAAGCCCGTGCCTGACTTTAGAGCCCAACCCAGTCTGTGCATTCAGCGGGTGGAAGGGGTGTGGACAGATACAGGACAGAGGGCCCAGGGTGAGACACACATCACCGCCGCGGTCCGCTGAGCACCTGGAGACCAATACTTGTCTGTTTCCCTGGGAAGACGTCTCTCTGAAATGGGTGCTATTGATCCAGGTGTCAGGACTGAGTTATAGCACTTCCCTCAAACACGTGTCATGCTGATAGGGTCCCTGTGCCACTGCTGAGGCCTCCTGGCATGCTTCCCGTCAGAGTGATCGCAGCCCAGCTGTTCCTCTGTTTGGACATACCATCGCCCACCATGTCATTAAGCTAATTGAACAGGCCAACTTGCCTAAGGATGGAAGTGGGGGCCAAGGGCAGCGGGATGTTATTGTTTTGGATTGGCCTGTTGTCATTCACCTCCCGACCTAACACTGCCCACTGCTCTTCTCTGGAACCGCCAGATCCCTCGGCCCCTGACGAGGGTACAGATGACAAATGCTGTGGGTGGAGAGATATTATTCTTGTTAATGATCTCCACCTCAGAAAACCTCAGCCCCCTGTGGAGACCCAGTTCATCTTTCTACATTTGTCGTACCTTCAACCAACAGAGGCAACAAGAAAGCCATTTCCAACAACAAGGGCCTGCCTGTGGAGACAGCAATCATAAGTCACTCCTCCCGCTCCCGCTCCCTGCCCCTCCCACTCCTGTGTACCTGTCTGTCCCCATAAATCTCCTGAGCAGGTAGAGGTTTACACAGGAGCTGTGGCTACCCCTGTCTGGGTGGTCCCTGATTACCTCTGACACCTTCAGGAAGAGATTCACTGGAATTATTATATCATATATCATATCATATCATATCATATCATATCATATCGCCATATCATATTCCTAAATCAGAAGGTATGGATAGTCAGGTTGCTGCTTCATGGTACACTGTCATCAGGGAGGCAGACAAAGGAGAGCTGACGGTCCGCTGATTTGGAGGTGTGTTGCAAAAGGGGGGACGTGAGGATCATTTGTGAGGTCTGTCGGGCTGGCAAAACAGCCACATCACTTATTGCTATGGTGGGACCTTTCTCAGGTTTGCTGTCCCTATGGAAAGGGGTGGATGTCTTCTAGAGCACCTGCCGTTAGGGATGTGACAGAGTACGTGGAGAGGCAGGACATGCGAGTTCATTGGCACAGCAAACAAGTTATTGAAATAGCAAATCACTTCCATACTAGTTGGTTGGTAACTAGTACAAGAGCTTGAGCTCAGAAGCGTCTGTCTGATGTTGCCTGAAGGTGTGGCCAGTGTGGTGGGTCATGAGGTCTGGGAACCCTGGGGAGCAAATATAGGGGACTCCCCGCAGCTGCTGAGCAGGCTGAGATTGTGGGGATGAACTTGGTCCCTCCTCCGAGTGGCCCAGCATTAATGGGCCCCTGGAATAGATGCAGGGTGGGTAGGTTGGTGGCAGCCCTGTGAGGGGGACCGGGGACAGGTGTCTGAACCTGGGCCATGCGGAAGCATTGACATCAGCGGCACACCTAGCCAGGGTGTGACTTCTGCAGAGAGTTCCCTACTGGGGACCTCCTGATGAGGAATCAAATAGGAAAATCCTTGGAAGAGTTTGATCCAGCTCCTACATTTGATCATGGTCAGAGAGGGCCACCATTTAGCCAGGGAGGACGCCTCAAACAGAAGATCACACCACAGTTTTTAAAGATAAAGAAATGAATAGGCTCTCATCAAAATGGCTTGATGGGTGATTTTCAGTGCAACTGACATCACATGGTAGGCAGTTTTAGTTAGAACAACAGGGAATAGATTTAAAATTTGTGAATTTATATACTGACTTCTGCGTTGATTTCTATGACTATACTCATTATTAAATGTTCTGAAGGTTATCCTTGCCCAGATACATACACGCCAAGTCCAAGAATAGTTCCAAGGTCAAAGCAGCCAACACAGACCCAGTACCCTGAGCAGGACAAACAGCCGGCAGAAAGCACAGCCATAGGCAAAGGGGTGGGGAAGCAGGCAGAGGCCTTGGAAGGTCAGCAGGAACATTCTGGGGCAGAACACTGTGTGCATGGGGCACGAGGCAGCAGGCACTTGGCACAGGACACCCCTCCCCCCACTCTCATAGGACAAAGCTCAGAACATTGGGACCCTTGGGGCCTGCCTGTGACAGTGACCGGGCCAGACACTTGACCCTCAAGGGCCTTATGAAATCTGAGAAAGAAAAGCAGCCTCTGGATCCTTGAAAGGCTGGTACAATTAGAGTGGTTACCTCCACGGCCACCATAAAGAAGGAGGTGGAAGGAGGGAGCTAGTGAGGGAATCGTAATTAATAGTTTCTTGTGGCTTATTCCTGATGTGATCACGAGGTTGATGTTTCCGCAGTCTATTACAAACTTCATTAAGTTTATTTGCCTGCCAGGCGCCTGCCCTTTCTCCTGTCCCATCCCGTCAAAGATAAATGACTCCAGTGGCTCAGCTGGTCCCTCCCTCCTAACCACTGGCTCAAACAGAGGGCTGGTGGAAGACACCTGAATGGTAGCTGTGGTCTGGCCCCAGTGGAACCAACAGGAAAGAACAAGCCAAAGGGACCTTCCCATCAACACACAATCCTTTTCCCACCAACACAGGGAGAGGGCATTCAAAAACCAGGCTGCCAGTCAGAATTGAATTTAAGGTGCTTACACACGCCTGTGAGGTTTTTCCTTAAATCCAAAAGGAACCAGATAATGTGGGCTCAGGACTGTCTCTAGGCCAGGGAGATGGCTGAGGAAGCAATTTATCATAACGATCATGCTTAGTTTTGGAAAGGAGCAGAAAGTTCACTTCCTCCAGCCACCCATCCAGCTCGAGTCCCTTCTGCACAAGAAATTGCCAAGACTACGCTTGAACTCCTTCAGTGACAGGGAACTCATTACCCCAGAGGCAGCTCATTCCATCCTCAGAAGGCTCTGACTGAGTCCAAAATCTCTTCCCTCTAACTTCAAACTTATAGTATTCGTACTCTCAACTGAGTCAATAATTTAAAAAGACAAAAACTGACTTATCTTCCACAAACCTCATTGTATATTTGAAGAGAGAGATTCTTTTTCCCTGGAATTTTCTCCTAAGTCTGCCTAAACATCCTCAACTCCTTCACCAATTCTTCAGAGGATGTGAGTTATGTCTCCTTAAATCTATCACTCCCAGAATTGACAAAATACTGCAAGCCCAAAGTGGGGCAGGACTATCACCTCCCTCGCTTTAGACATCATGCTTCTAATAATCACATCGGCTTTATGTCAGCTGCACTACTTGGCTAATGAGCCTTCTGAGATTTATATGTGGGCCAATAATAATAATACACTGTAAAATGTGCCAGTTTATCGGAGCCAGGAGATAGTTTAATGACATTGGTAAGGATGGTATTGGACATCACAGATACTGATGGCAGATCAACAAACCCCAGAAAGCTCTGCCAATTTAATGAGGGGATTGTGGCACAGTAAACTGAGGATTATTATTTTCAGTGATTTTAAATAATATTAATTAATTCATTAATTGATTACATTAAGAGAATGATTTTGGGAATGTGCAGAATCTATTGAAACAGGAATTAACAGGTAACTTGTTTATTATTGGGACAATCACCCAAATAATAAGCTATTAAATGCACATTAACACACAATAATTGTGCATAGAATAACTAAGCAATTAATTAATATTTAATGCAATTCACAGCAAATTAGATAGCAAGACTTATTAAATGTCAATTAGCCATATTAACTACTGACACCTCAGTTATCCAACATGCTAATGTTAATTAATTTCTTATTTCTTACAAGCTTAACGACTTAACAAAAATATATTTACATACTTAGAAGTTCTTAACCAGCCAGGCAGCAATGAAAGTGGCGGTCTGCATGGAAATTTGGAAATGGAGATTGGGGAAATCAATTAATGTTTGACTGGGGGCATCTTCCCCCGTGTCCTTTTTTCCCTGTTTTCCTCTTAGGGGATTATTTTAGAGGGGAAGAGCATGACAGAATGTATTGAGGGTAGTCCCAGGGAGCAGCATGAGGGTAGGAGGGTGACACAGAGAAGGCACAGAGCCTATGAAAATGCCATAACGAGCAGGTTTCTGCTGTGGGCATAGCCCCCTCTCCGTGGGACCTTCTGAGGGATCCTGTGAAATAACAGGAAAGGGGCCAGACTCTAGAGATGCAGAAGAGCATGGCTTGTCCCCACCTTCAAAGGTTTAACGAACAGCTCAGTGGTGAGGAGAGGGCCAGGGTAGAGAAAGGCTAGAGGTCCATATGGGCACATGGAAAGGATAGTAAATCCAGTAAACATAGGGTCACCCAGAGGCGATGACGCACAAGGTCAGATACGAAGAATGAATAGGCATCAAGCAGGCAAAGGGGGCACGGTAAGTGGGTTTTAGGTAGAAGAGCCAGCTTGTAGCATAGCCTGCATGGGAAAACCAGCATGTGGTCTTGTTGAGAGCAGGGAGGGAAGAGGAGGAAGGGAGGGTCGCATATTGAGAGGAGAGAGTTCAGAGGTAAGCAGAGAATTGGATATAAAAGGGCCTTGAAGGTCTTGGTCAAGGGTGGGACACCCCCTGGTAAGGGTCTTGGTAAGGGGTGGGACACACACATGTTTGTGCACCTTCACCAAAGGGCCTGCAGGCCCGTAGCTCAGTTCTGGATTCTGGACTGTCCGTTGTAGTTGGTTGGCAGGATCTTGAAGTCAGCACAATGAGTAGAGGAATTCTTTCAGAATTCGTGGGCCTTCTTCTTCATGTAGGGAAATGGTCTTCAGGATGCCCACCTGTGGTCGGGGCTGGATGAGCAAATGCACTCATAGGGAAGGTGTAGGGAAAGACAAGGCCCTGCTGGATGAGAACAACACACACACGTTGGGCAAGTCTTGGCTCTTCTATTTCCACACTGTACTATTGGGCCAATTTCTTAAGCTCTTCCTTATCTGTAAAATAGGAGGCCAGGCAGAACTATTAGGAGAGCTAGATTAGATGTATATAAGTGCCTGACCTGTGGCAAGAAGCCCAGTTGGTGTTCGTTTTCTGCTCCATAACCCTCCACCATTCAGAAATCACATGATGTAAACACCAATAATTGTCTATATACACAACAGGAAAACTGTACAATCATATCTCCAAATATTTGAAGACAATCCTTCTTTACAGGACAGGCTTTCTAGACCCTTGCTACACTAAGTGTCTTCTGAAAAATTTCTAGATGGTAATTGACCAGACGGAATCGTCATTCCAAAATTATAACCAAGGGCTGGAAGTAATCTGAGTGGCACAGAGCCCAGTGGGGCTGTTATGGCCTGTGTTCTGGGTCCCATAATCCCATCCGAGCAGCCTCAGCTACTACCACCTTCTGAGCGGCCACGTCTAACTGGAACACGCGGACTTTGTGGTCGAGTCTCACGGTCTCCTCCACCTTCCCACCCTCGCCCCCACGTCTTGCTCATTGAACCCACCAAACTGCCAGGTCTTGAGGAGAGGAGGCTCAGTCTTGTTTAGTTCTGGGTCACATAGTGTTGGTTGGGATTTAAGTGTGGAGTCTCAGTGTGGCAGAGTGGAAAAAGAATCAGCCTTGGAACAAGCTGGATCTGGGTCCTAATGTCGGCTTTGAAATCTGCTGGCAACAAAACCATAGGCAATTCAGGTAACGTCTTTGCACCTTAGCTTTGCCGTCTGTGAAATAAATACAAGAAGATTGTTGTAAGAATGAAACAGGTTATGGATGGAAAATGTCTGGCACATGTAGGCATTCAAGAAGTCTTTGTCTTTCTCTGTACTTTGCCCTGGGCTCTGGGATACAAAGATGAGTGAAGCAGGCCTGATTTTTTTTTTTAAAGATTTTATTTATTTGACAGAGTGAGAGAGAGAGAGATCACAAGTAGGCAGAGAGGCAGGCAGAGAGAGAGGGGGAAGCAAGCTACCTGCTGAGCAGAGAGCCAGATGTGGGGCTGGATCCCAGGACCCTGAAATCATGACCTGAGCTGAAGGCAGAGGCTTAACCCACTGAGCCACCCAGGTGCCCAGGCCTGATTTTTTTTTTTTTTTAAAAAGGTACTCCATACAGCAATAGAAGAAGAAGGGAATTGTGGGTTTGACATATAGTAATTTCTCAGTAAGCATCTGATGAACACATAAGTAATTCTTCCGTCAAGCTGAATATACCAAGTCTTATCTTTACACACTTAATTTGGAAGAAATCCAAAAGTGGGGCTTTCAGATTTATCTGGTTAAATTGATCGAATTGGTTTTAAGCATCGTTCCAGGCTTTATTCTAGCATACAATACATTATCTATTGTATTCAGCTTTGCACCAGCTAAATGTCTGGCGCCTCCTCAAATACATTGATAAACACATTGCCCGGGATGGCATACGGGAGACACCTGTGACGGCCCACTATGACTTCCCTCCAGGGGGTTCCTCTGTGCCTAGGTTATCTGGACATTGGTAAAGCTCCTGGAATAAAACTCTACGAATGCTGCCAGAACTCACTTCGGGGGCCCCCAGCCTGGTGTGGGGCCAAGCAGCCATAACTCCTTCTAAGTAATCAAAACCCTGGTTATGCCACGAGTCAAAGGGGCCAGACATGCGACACTTCGTCCCCATCAACTTGCAAAGCGCTCTCAACTCTTCTTCTTCTGATCCCCTTGCCACGCTGCTGCTGGAGGGGTCAGTAATTTAATAGGCTACATCACTTACCTGTTTCAAATCCTTCTGGGGTGGGTTGCCTGAAACATGAACTTCAAGCTCCTGAACACAGTACAGAGGCTCTCCATGGTTTAACTCTTGTGTATTTCCTGGCCTTTTTTCCTGACACCCCATTCTTCATAATTTAAGCTCTGGAAATCCTTAATTAGTCATACTTACCAGTGTGTATCTCAATATTCTGCTGCCATACTTCTACTCATGCTGTTCTTTGTGGAAGGGATGCCTTCCCCTCTTCCTGCCCCCTTTGCCTTGTCTATGCTTTTCAGTGTTCCAGAACAGGGGTCTGCTCCTTTGTTCCACAGCTTGCATCTAGGACTAGTTAGAGGCCCCTTCTGAGCTCTCCTAGACTCCTGAGCATAATCCATTACCAAATCACTTAGTACACTGATGCTAATCACTCGTCCGACTAGACTCAACGTATCTTGAGTGGAAAGATCAAGTATTAGTTATCAGAGAATTGATGGCTGCTATCCTAGGACCTGGCATATGGTCAACGTACAATAAATGATATTTGAAGCGTGTGTGTGTGTGTGTGTGTGTGTGTGTGTGTGTGTTCTCAGAGCATTTCTACTAAGTCCTAACGATTTCCCTGAGAGTTAGAAGAGAGAGAATTTTGAGAAGGAAACTGAGGCTAGCTTTCTCAGCTGGGATTCAAGTCTAACTTGACTTTCTAATCCATCATTTCCACCAATAGCAGCACTGCCTTCCTATGTCTGTAACATCTAGACCGAATGTATTTGTGGCTGTGGCTTTTCTGGGAATGCTCAGGCATCGCTTTGGAGAAAGGAGGTGAATTTATACCAGGATGTAAATTACAAATCACTGAGCTTATCTCTGGCAATCTTGTCCCCACCCTAATGGAGTTTTCCTGGAGATGCTCTGCCTTATCCTACTGGAACCTGTCTTTGTTGGTAAGATTTCAGACATGCTAGCAACTGGCACAGGAAATACCACCAAGAAATGACTGGGGGTCATTAGCAACTGTGAAACCACACAGTATAGGCAACTGTCTTCTCCAACTCTGTGTAGCGTCAGTCCAACCTGAGAGAAATTCTGGGTAGTCCCGAGGCACTGGCCACATGCTAGGTCTCAAGGTTAGGAACACATTGGAAGACTGACAAGGGTGGGGGCAAGAAGAATGAATGGGGTGAAGGAGAGCAGAAGTCAAAGGTTACATCTGTCCTCCGACAGGCTTATGGAGAAGCTGGGCTGCAGATGAAACCCCACACTTATTTAATCGAGGCTGTACCTCAGATCTCTCAAGGGTGCCGAGCATAAATAAACTGCCCCCCTATGGAAACACGATGCCAGAAATCTCTCACACTGACAGAATATTTATGAAGTGGCTCCTTGGATCTTCAAGGCAGGCTTCTGAGCTTTTGATCACGGCCTGGGGCTGCTTCCCTCTTAGTCACCGGAGGCAGTTGTAGTCCTGTTTGTCCCCTGGTTCCCTGTCAACAAGGAACAGGAGGCTGCGCTGAGGGCAGCCGGCCAGCACCTTCCTGGAGGAAGCAGAGTTCAGGGCCCAGGGAACCCCAGGCAAGAAAGTTCAAATGCTCAGCTCTGTTTGGAGGGTGCCAGGCAGAAACGGAATCTGCAAGGGAGTGAGGAGAACACAAGACAAAGCCATGTGTCGGTCATCCAAAACGAAGGGAATTATATGGAACATTACCCTTGTACTTTCAGGCTGGCACAGGTTCCTCAGAGACGGCTGTAAGGTAAAGACAGACTGGTCGAGAATAACTTCCCTGCCCCCATCTCCGCCCCCAACCCTGTGAAACTCAGTGGTTGCCCGGCTCCCTGGTCTCCTGAGAGGTGAATCACATTCAAGTCATAATTCCGGTGTTACTCTGTACATAATGTGTGCTGAGTTTGTCCCAGAAGGAGGCATTCCTGGTGACTTAAACCTTATGCCGGCCATATACAGGGAGATGGCTGCGGTGGGAGCTCCCCCACAGTCAGCCTTCAGCCTTGTTCCCCATCCTCTGGGCTGACTGTCAGAGACAGTGCCCTCCCTGTACCTGTTCCCTCCTGTTTCAGCTCAGCCCCTCGTGGCTGCCTTCTGCTCCAGACTGGTGGCTCAGCCGGCTAAGCATCTGCCTTTAGCCCTGGTCTTGATCCCAGGGTCCTGAGATGGACCCCTGCATCGGACTCCCTGCTTGGTTGGGAGCCTACTTCTCCCTCACCCACTCCCCCTGCTTGTGTTCCCTCTCTCACTGTGTCTCTCTCTGTCAAATAAATAAAAATCTTTAAAAAAAGAAAAAGAAAAAGGAAAGAAATATACTAATGAAAACAAGACTCTCACCTGTGTGCACGCTTTGCAGTTCACAGAGCACTTTCATCTCTGTTTTTTTTTTCATACTCATGACCTCTATGGCAAACAAGAAAGGAGTGGCCATGCCCATTTCCCAGACTTCACGTGCCTTTCTTGAATGCGGAGATAATGTTTGAACACAGAGGAGTATTTGCTCCTCTGGGAGTCCATGGTTTAGATGGCATTTTCCGGGGTAAATCCAATAGCAAAGATTCAGAGAGCACAGTGTCTGAAACCTCAGACCGCTGCTGGGGCCTCACGTCCCCAAGAAAGCCTGGGAACTTAAAGCAGGTAGTATACTGAAAAGAAGGCGTGGAAATGGACCCCTCACATTTGTTTCAGCAGCCTTGACACTAGCCTTTCGAAGTGCCTCCTATCACTACCTGAGGTCGCGCGGAGACTCGAACGATAAAGCATGTCACCGGAGCAAGCCTGGCAAGCAGTGGCTGCGCAAGGACATGAGTAGTGACAGTCTTTCGGAACTTGGTGCCACCCTGCTCCCTGAACGGTCAGGGACCATTTTACTGGACAAGGCCTAATATCTTTTGGATAGTGACCTTTACCTTTATAAGGCCAGTTTAGGTGCTGTGCTTGTTTCTGTATTCCTTTGTCCCCTCACCCATTGCAGCTGCCCCCACAGGCACCCAGGGTCCTCGGTGATGCTCCACTTTGCCTCGAGCCCCTTCTAGGTTGCCCCACCCAGCAGGCGTCCCTCCCAGGCAGGCTCCTGAGAACTCACGGATGCTGGCACTGTGATCCAGGGCTGGACCCCTGGGACAGCAGCAGTCCCTTCTGAAATTTGAGTGTGGGTCTCAAAGAGGGTTGCACTTCTGCCCTCCCTACCTCCCCCTCCACTGCCATTAAGCCTCGAGACTGAAGGTTCCGGAACCTGACAGATGCACATCCTTTCTGGTCAGAGATTTCTAAAGGATTTTATTACTTTGTGTTTGTTTCTGCTTATCATTACTGGGTTTTAAGACTCCAGATGTCCTTGGGGCTCAGCCCTTGATTGCAAGTGGGAGCAAAGTAAAAAACAAGCCCAAGTGCTTGGGGAGGACGGGTGGCAATTAAAGATTAAGATGAGTAAATGGGGAAGACAGACACCGTCCCCTCTTGCCAGGACTAAATTAAACATCTGCCTTGCCTGATGACTCTTGTGGTGTCCCAGAGAGGATGGAGCCCAGCGGGCTGGTGAGGGGATGCTTTGTTATTAATAGTACTTTTCTAATGGTTTCCAGTGAATTCGCTGGGCTTTTTTTAGGAAGCAAATCAGGGCATCTACAAAGTGTGATGATCACCTTCTTGCTTTTCAATATTTACTCCTTTTACCTACCTTGGTAAAGTTTTTAACCTTTCAAGGACTGTTCCCTTATCTGTAGAACGGGAAAAATCATGCTACCACCCTGGGTAGTGCCAGCCACCACAGGGTTGTTGTGTGAATTGAGTGAAAAACCAAAAAGTACTGGAAACAGTGCCCGGAGTGGAATGAGCATACAGTACAGTTATGATTTTTTTATTATTATCTGTACATCCTGTCTTATTTAATCAGCTAGGGCTTTCAAGACAGCGGCATCTGATAGTGGTAAGGGTAACAGGAATTTCTACGTCATTTCGGAAACTCAGCGGGGCTCTATCTCGTCCATCAAGCAGGATGTTGACTCTTAGCATGAGTGAATCTATTACTGACCCTCCCTCGGCTTCATCTTCCATTCTCTGGAGCACATGTAACAAACTAAGTCCTCCTGTGTCCTCACCGCCTCCTGCTCATATGGACTAGTCAGCATGACAACGTCCACGTAATGGGTCAATGTGATGTTCCGCAGGATGACGGGATGTTCCAGATCTCTGTACTCTAGATGGTGACAGAAGGTACTAGAGTAGAATAGCCCAGGGGCAAAACTGGAAATAAATATAATCAGTTCCATGTGAGCGTGAACCCTTCCTGATCCTCTCTCTGATCCATCCAATTTCTACTGGAGTCAGGCTGGAGAATTAAATAGAGATAGGAAAGGGACTTCCTCCCATGCCCCCTTTAAAGGTAGCATTAAATCTTTGCCATCCCTCCAGGAATGATCTCCTGTTTTTTATTTGCTAGGTCCGCCAAAAAGGGGACAATCCGAGACTTCCACGTGGTCTCTCCTTGACGTTAGCTTTTGCCCCACAGGCCAAGGACCCACTGTGGCATTTATTCCAACTGCTGGTTGCATGAATCCTGGTGATACATGAGAGAGCAGGGAAATGACCACTAGTTGGATCCGTATACCCAGTGGGTCTAGCAAGAAACTGACTTTGATTGGATTGCATTTATTAACTAGCTCCTCAGTGCACCCGCTCTGATGAGGGACACGATAAAGGTGTAGGTCTTGGTGTCAATATTAACTTGGACTTAGTGTCCCATAGTCCTCAAAATGGGTATTTCTTTTTCCAGTGTGCAGATACTCAAGTACATGCCCGTGGATCCCTTTGGAGAGACTTGACAGCATATACTTGCCATACTGATGCAGGTCCCTTTGTCCTGGGGACCCAGCAATTATCAGATGATTTCCAGATCTGCAAATGGGCTCTGCAAGGGATCATGACTTTTTATTGAAGCACCTGACCTCCTCCTCCTGATAATACATTCTTACCTTCTTCTGACTGCATATTTTAAGCAGAGCCCTTGCTCGTTGCCCATCTATTTTGCTCCTAGGAACACCGTGTTCTGTTAACCATCTCCATAACTCTCTACAGGTCAAGATCCCTTGGTTGTCACCCTGACTTTGCCAGTCATTACAGTAATTGCAGCTTTCTGGCTTCTGGGGTCAGATACTGTCGCCTGACTTCTGTTGCTTGGAGTGAGACTTGGAAGGCAACATGCTCATTGCCGATCAGCCAAGCTCTGTGACCATCTCTCCTAGCCTTAGCCCTGGGCTGCAGAGGGAAGCCACAGCTGAACTTTACAGGGGTTCAGGCACCCACTCACCAGTTCCCTCCCCATGGCCTGAGCCTCCCAAGTCACATAATCCTTAACTAGGTCTTCTGTCCTCACTTCCCTAAGCCTTTTATCCTTGCCCCCATCTGCCACAGCAATTTATGCATTTCAGCTTTGCTCAGTATGGGCCTTCAGTTTTTTCTAAGCTTCTAAGAGCCAACCCAGTATATAGTTCCTCTATTTCCTGGAGTCCTTACTAGGGTATTAAATTTTATTTTGTGAGTGTCCCAAAGTCAATGGACCCTGGTTTATCAAGTCTGATGTTCCCTTGAACATGCAACCTAAGAATTCAGTCCTGTGGGTACCTCCTTGGCTCCTGACTGAACACTTCATCTAATTCTCGTAGCTTCTTTAGAATGCCATCTCTTGGGATGCCTGGGTGGCTCAGTTAGTTGAGCGTCTGCCTTTGGCTCAGGTCATGATCCCAGGATCCTGGGATTGAGTCCCACCTCAGGTTCCCTGCTTAGTGGGGAGACTGATCTCCCTCTGCCTGCTGCTCCCCCTGCTTGTGCGCGTGCGTGCTCACCCTCTCTCTGTCAAGTAAATAAAAAATTAAATCTTAAAAAGATTGCAATCCCCTCCCTCCTGTCTCAGATCCAACTTTTCTATAGTTGGTCATGACAGATTTGCCCCTAGTTATCAGAATGGCAGTGAGAGGGACGCAGGGATGGTAGTTCTGTTTCCTTGTGTGGGAGGCCTCTGCAGTATCTTTCCACATGGAGGAAGTCCCAGCTCTTAATAGGGAAGGTGGGCCATCTGTTGGCTCTGAGGGTCCAGGGAAGGTTGAAGGACACAGTCTTCTTAGGTCTCTACCCAGATGCCCCATCTTATTTTTCAGGGTCCCAGCTTTTCCCAACAAGGGCCTTAACTTCAGCAGAACAGAATCCCATTGGCTGAACCATTAGATCATTCTTGTGGAAAGCTCCATGGCTCTAAATATAGATTCCGAGTTGTATCCATTATCCCATTGCAAGAGATAAGGGCTGCTACAAAGAAGTTCCTGGTTCTCAGATTTCATTGTAAGTTGCCCAGATGCTCCGTAGGACACTGTAGGACATCAATGCAACTTTGTAATAACTGGCCAAACCCATAGTCCTTGTATGTTTTGTTCCCCGTACTCTTTAAATGCCAGGATATTCCCTCCCCCAGAACGTTTTCCCAAGTCACCACCATGAAATTTTTAGCAATAAAACCAATGACATGTGCCAGGGACTACCCATGGCCCCCCACACCAGCCAACAGGGTCCCCCCTTCCTGATGAGTAGGGAGTGAGCCAGTCCCCCAGCCCCATCTCTGCCCCAGTTTCCTTGGGCCACTTCTGGAATCAGCCTCATCATTTGGGTGCCAAAATGGGCTTAAATAAGTGCAAGAGATTTGTTGGAGGTATGCTCGTGAAAGACAGGGATGAGAGACCTAAACTCAGCACAAAAATCCTTCATACCCAGATGTAGAGCTGACACCATAAAACGGGGTGGAGGGAGGAAGACTGGCTGAGAGGAGACCTCGGGGCAGCTCCGACAGACTCTCAGCCAGGACAGCGGGAGGTCTAGTGCTCATTGCTCTTAAAGGAGTCCCATGCTGGGCAGAAATGGCCAGGCCTGGCGATTCCCTCTGTGCTGAGTGACCGGCTGCTTGCTGCCTGGGGAGACCATGACCTTGGCTCAGACACTGCAGCCACCTGAGGGTACTGTGGCAGGTACTGTGGTCACCCGCTCTCAGAGATACCCCTCTGCTGCCACAACTATAACTTAACAAAATCCCCAAGTCCTATGTCTGGGAATATCTGAGCATGAATGTGCATTAAGATCTATAAATAGGGAGTGCCCAGGTGGCTCAGTCAGTTAAGACATCCACTTGGGTTTTGGCTCAGGTCATGATCTAGGGTCGTGAGATCAGCCCTGGCACCCTACCCCTGACTGGGCTCAGTGCTCAGCAGGGAGTCTGCTTGAGATTCTCTCTCTCCCTCTCCCTCTGCCCTTTCCCTGCTCTCACGTGCTCCCTCTCTAAAATAAGATAAATAAATAAAAACTAAAAAAAAAATCTGCAAATATGGCACGAGGTACACAAGAGAAGTTAACTCTCAGGAAAGGAGTAATAGTGGGAGATTTGAAGGAAACACTGTTGCATTTTATTCCATATATTTCTGTCTTGATTTAATTTTTGTAATAATTTAACCCCATAATAATAATTTGTGTGACTAAAAATAAATAGAAACTTAAATAAAATAACATATATAATAAAATAAATAAATATAAACGTATAAATTTAATATTTATATAATATATAATATATGTATATAATATATAATATAAATTTAATATAAATATAATATTTAAATATAAATATTTAAATAAATAAATATAAACTTAAATAAAATAAATATAAACCGAGGTCCCTTAAATCCTTTTTCTTAAATTCCGCTTCGACTTGAATTAACATCCCACCTTTGCTTTTTCAAATGTGTACTTAACCTGACATAGCTTCACCTGCCCTTTTACTTTTAACCTTTCTGAGCTATTTTGGTTTGAGGTATCTTTCTGGAGTTTAAATAGTTTAAAGATTTATTTGTTTATTTGAGAGAGAGCGAGAGAGGTGAGTAGGCAGGGGGAGGGGCAGGGGGGAGAGAGAGAATCCGAGAGAGAGAATCCTCAAGCAGAGTGCCTGCTGAGTACAGAGGCTGACCTTGATCATGACCACAGCCGAAACCAAACCAAGCGTCAGCACTTTAATGACTAAGCCACCCGGGCACCCCGAGTTTCCGTATTTTAAATTACACATGAGATTTTCTTGTCCTTTAAAAGGGTTTTTGAATCTGTGTATTTTTAGTCTCATGATATCTATCATTTTGTTTTATGCCACACCACTTGGGTTCCTGTTTGTACACAACAGAAATAGAATCTAACGAACACAGCAGAAAAGGTACATATTGTCCTGGCTGGGAAGATAGAGGAACAGGCTTGGAGAATAAGCAGGAACTATGGAAGGCAAGACAGAGCTGCGATCATGGGGTCATGGCCGGGGACGTGCCAAGGACACTGAAGCTGACTTTTCTAAGTGCCACCCCTGAGCTGCACAGTATCTGGTCACTTTGCCCTGCTGGACTCTTGACTCCAGAGCCGCCATCCCCCTAGAATCTCTGAATGTACCTGCACTTTATGCCACTCCTCTGCTTTCAGAACCACAGGTGGGAGGATCGGACTGGCTGAGCCCAAGATTCAAGCCTGGCCGAGTGTCAGGGGCAGAAGGATCCTACCCTTAGCTTCTAACCCAAGAGCCAGAGCCCAGCCAGATACTGAGCAGACAGGAAAAATAGACACCCACCACATATACATTGGTAGTTTATGACTTCTTTTCCTCTCTTTTCATTTTTATTCTTTATTTTTCCCTTTGCTTTAAAAAAAAAAAATCATCACCAGTGTTTGAGAGCATAGGTACCGCATTGAATACATTTAAATATCTGAAAGCTATCTTTTATTTCTTTTACTTTTTGAACTTTTTACTTTTGTATTTCACTGAATTTTTTTTAAAGATTTTATTTATTTATTCAACAGAGAGAGATCACAAGTAGGCAGAGAGGCAGGTGGAGAGAGACAGAGGAGGAAGCAGGCTCCCTGCCGAGCAGAGAGCCCGATGCGGGACTCGATCCCAGGACCCTGGGATCATGACCTGAGCTGAAGGCAGAGGCTTTAACCCTCTGAGCCATCCAGGCTCCCCTTCACTGAATGTTTTAAGTCAACAGCGAAACTTTATTGTTAGGTGCCCCCGGTTAAGACTAAAGTTCTAGGAGCGCCTGGGTGGCTCAGTGGGTTAAGCCTCTGCCTTCAGCTCAGGTCATGATCCCAGAGTCCTGGGATCGAGTCCCGCATCGGGCTCTCTGCTCGGCAGGGAGCCTGCTTCCTCCTCCTCTATCTCTCTCTCTGCCTACTTGTGATCTCTCTCTGTCAAATAAATAAGTAAAATCTTAAAAAAAAAAAGGACTAAAGTTCTAACGATCTTACTCTTTCCCCCATTCACTTCACCTTGCCGGCCATGACCCTCTCTCTTCCTCTTGATATCATCTCTTTGCCCTTGCCTCTAAATTCTGGGAGTTTCTCAAATTTGTCCTTCTAATCACTGATTCCACTTTTTACTAGGAAAAAAAAATTCTCATTTTTTTACTACTTCCAAGGTAGACTCTAATTCTTCTTCTTCTTTTTTTTAAAGATTCATTTTATTTTATTTTGTCAGAGAGGAAGACCACAAGCAGAGAGAGCAGCCGGCAGAGGGAGCAGCAGGCAGAGGGAGAAGCAGGCTCTCTGCTGAGCAAGAAGCCTGATGTGGGACTCGATTCCAGGACCCCGGGATCATGACTTGAGGGGAAAACAGATGTTTAACCGACTGAGCCACGGAGGCGTCCCGACTCTGATTCTTCTATTACAGTTTTACTTTCCTTCAATTTCTTCCACATATCACTCAACTCTTCTTTAAATCTATTATTTCACTGTGTACTGAGTCCTGTCAGTGTTCCTTAGAGGCATTGTATTCTTGCCCCCTGTGCAAAATGTCAGATCATTTCTGGAAATTTCCCTCTAGTCCTGTAGAATATCACTTTCAGTGGTGTAGAAGCAGAGTGACTAAATGTTTGGTTGTGGCACAAATACTTGGATATGGCCATGGTCGCTTTTAATTTTCTGTCCCGTTGAAAAGATCATTAAGTCTTATATGATTACAAATTAGATAGAATCATAAATCATTAGTTTTCTTTCACAAATGTTTGAATGTACCTTTGATAGTCTTATCACATTTCTTTTTTTAATATTTAATTTATTTATTTGACAGACAGAGATCACAAGTAGGCAGAGAGGCAGGCAGAGAGAGAGGGGAAGCAGGCTCCCCGCTGAGCAGAGAGCCCAATGTGGGGCTCGATCCTAGGACCCTGAGATCATGACCTGAGCCAAAGGCAGAAGCTTAACCCACTGAGCCACCCAGGTGCCCATTTTATCACATTTCTAGCAAAAAAATAATTGATCTGCTTTCCCCTTGTCCTTCCCGCCCTGCACCTGGGCCTCATAGCTCTGCATGTGTTCAGCCTGCCTCTCGCTGTCTTCTGGATGATTCTCCTCTTCTCTTGTACCTTGGGCTTCCTATTAGGCATGTGCCCTTGTTCACCTTGAGCAAAGCAAGGTCTTCCAAGCTGTTTCGATCATCTCCACTTTGTAGTGAATCAGGGTAGTTGAATCAGGGTAGACTACATTCTATAATGAACAACTTTCAAGTATCAGTTCAACATCGTAAAAATAATTTTTCAACTGCTATCCCAGTACAATGTGTATTGGTGTTAGGGAAGTGGGGCAAAGACTGCTCTCCTGCTCACAGAGGGACCTGGGCTCCTCCCTTCTCATGTCTCCCTCCTCTATGCCTTTGGGACCCCTCTATTCAATCAGAGGATGGAGGAAGAGCATGGAGGATTGTGCTTGGGAGGTTTCTACGAGCCAGTCCTGGAGGTGGCCCCGTCACTCTGCTTATACTCCACTCACCAGAACTCAGGCATGTGGGTGCACCCAATGGTAAGAATGACTATAAAACACAGTCTATCTGTGGGTCCAGGAAGAAGTGAGGAGCACCAGCAGGCTCTGCCACATGAGGAAAAGTCCCTATGTGTTGTGAGATTAAACCCAGGAAGGGTTTTTCATTCCCATTCTGCTTGTCTCTTAGAAAGCAGAAACTCCCTTCAGACCCCGGCATTCATTTATCCAACAAGTTTTGTTTTCAATGTTGTGAATTTTGATTCTCATCTATGTATTTTATTCTATTTTACAGATTTATGTATTTATTTTAGAGAAAGCAGGTGGGAGGGGCAGAGGGAGAGGGAGAGAGTCTTAAGCAGACACTGCCCTGAGCTCAGAGCCCAACACGGGGCTCAACCTCAAGACCCTAAGATCACAACCTGAGCCAAAACTGAGAGTCAGACACTCAACTGACTGTGCCTCCCACCTGGGCACCCCTCTGTGGGTATTTTAGTGGGCATGTTGATAAAGACTTCACTGGGAAATCTTAGTCAGGCACAATTTTAAAGTGGAAGGTTTCCTTGAATACTTCCTGATAGATGTTTTATTTTATGTTGTTTTGTTTTGGACCTCCATGAAGGACTGCACATTTATTTCCCTTAAGGTTCATTTTGTTACAGTGAGACCATCATTTGAACCTGTAAAGATTTCTTTGTATCCCAATACTATCCCCAGGAATAGCGTTGGAGTTTCTCCAGGAGGTTGCTGCTCATATAACCCAGATCATTCTTTTTGGGGAAGATGGAGGTAAGTGAGAGAGGTAGAGAGGGTTGGTCTCTCTTGTATGATTTGGTGGCAGGTTGACCAGAATATTTGTCATAGCTCCTCATCCTACAACTCAACCAGCCACTGCCCTCTCTGGCATGGTTCATTTGTTTGCTTGGTGACATTGCTAGAAGACTGCGGAGAGAGAATGAGACCCAGACAAGGAAAGAGGTATGGGAATACCAGTCACTGTGCCATTAAAGACCAGCCTGTGTCCCTCCTTCCTTCTTTTTCCTACCCCTGCCTGCTTTGAGGTCAAGTTGCTGAGAGTACTTCGTCATTTCTGCTTAGCTGGGAAAGACTGTGGTCCTCACTCTTCTAGGCTCTGGATAATGAGTGCATTTGAATTGGGAAGGCAGTGCTAGATGTGATGGTTAATTTTATGTGTCACCTTGGTTAGGCCATGGGACTCTGGACCAGAGTTAGTCAAACACTGGCTTAGATGTTTCAGTGAAGGTACTTTTTAGATGAGATTAACACTTAAAGATTAGGCTGTGAGTAAAGCAGATTATCCTCCATAACGTGGTGAGTCTCATCTAATCAGCTGAAGGTCTTAAGACAAGGAAGACTGACCTCCCCTAAGGAAGAGAGAATTCCATTAGCAGACTGCCTTTGGACTCTGGTTATAACATCAAAATCTTCCCAGGGTCTCCAGGCTGCTGGTCTACCCTGCAGATTTTGGAGTTCTCAGCTTTCATGATCACATGAGCCAACTCCTCAAAATCTCTCTCTGTCTCTTATCTATCTGTCTGTCTATCATCTATCTATCTGTGATCTATCTCCTATTGGTTCTGTTTCTTGAAAACCAAGTCACTATCTCTAGACATCTCTTTTTCCCTTTCCCACACCAATTTTTCTTTAGATCTCCCATGGCCCAACTTCCTCCTTCTCATCTGTGTCATCACCACGACCATTTGTGATATGTCAGAAATTGCACAGTGTTTGTATCCATTATATAATTTATTCTGCACAATAATCCTATGAGATAGATATTATTATTATTCTCATTCTACAGATAAGGAAATTATGGTCCAGGGAGGAAAAATGATTTGCCCAAGGTCATGTAGCTACTGAGTAAAGAAATAATTTCAAATCTGAAATGGCTAACCCCAAAGCCCTCTTTAAATAATCACTACACTGTAATATCTATTAGAAACCTTATTTCACAGGTATTATACAAATCAAAATTTAACATGCAGAAGCTGAGGTTTTCTGGGGGGAGAGGTGAGTGGGAGGATAGGGTAACTGGGTGACAGGCATTAAGGAGGGCATGTGATGTGATGAGCAGCGGGTGTTACATGCTGATGAATTACTGAACTCTACATCTGAAACTAATAATGTTTTATTAATTGAATTTAAAAAATTTAACATACAGTGACCTCCAGAAGCAGAGTGTCCACGAGGGCCACTGGTTTGGAGAGCACCATGGATGCAGCAAAGTTAATGCAGCTAAGGGTAAAGAGCAGTTTTTGGAATTGATCAGATCTGGGGTCAAGTTCACGTTCCATTACATTTACTGTCTCTGTGAACTTAGACAACTTTCTTAACTTCCATGTTCTCAGTTTCTTCTTCGGTAAAATGGAAATAACACTACTTACCATGGTTTATTGAGGATTAATTGAGATTAAAATATGCAAAAACATATGTTTTTAATCATCAGTGAGTAATAACCTCTGAACAAACATTTTTTTTTTAAAAGGACAATTGAAACATGGAAAGCAAATGCCATAGATGGAAAAAACTAAATGGCCAGGCGTACAATGTCTGTAACTGCTTCTGCTTTTGAGGTTCAGGGTCAGTGACTCACTCAATTTACTGGCAGCCAGGAGATTTTCAGCAGTGCCCAGCTGAGCACCAAGCCAAGAGAGAGGAAGCAGCAGTCTGACAAAGTTGTTTGGACCCTTCAAGTAGTACTATATTGTCACTTTGTCCTAGGCCCTGGCTCTGAAGTCACATTCTAGATAACCCTCTCTTTACCCCATGCTTTATAGCTTTGACCCTCAGTGAAAGGAGGGAGAAAAACAGCTCTGAAAATCAGTGTTTCCTGTTGCTGCAAATCTTTGGGGAGATCTCTAAGGACAGTGAAGGGATAGATGAATGACCCCTAAAGGAGCCGGTTTCACTTTTTTTGGTCTGCTGAAGGGAGATAATGTTTTTTGGCACTATTGAAGACCTTACTAAAGGATTCTAAACACTTAACTTCATTAAAATCTCACCACCAATTCTACTCTATCCTGGGGCTGCTAATGAAGGGGAAGAGTCATTTGCAAACTTGAGCCAATGTGAACTATCCTGGATCCCCCTGGAGAAGATGCACGTGGCTTGTGTCAGCTGGGTGGCCTTACGGAAAACCCAATCTCATAATCAAAACCTCTGTAACTCAGTCTCGATTATCCCCCGGTATCCCACTGCATCAGCCAGCTGAAAAGACAGTCCTGCATTTGGTGAATTACCCATCTCTTTCCAAAGAGTCACACTAAAAGAATTTGACTGCATTTACCATACGTTGCCTTTTTTTCTTTTTCCTGAGAAATGATTTCTAAACTCTTCCCACTCCTTTCTCCTTGCAACCTTGAGGACCCAGCCAGAGCCCAAAGAGGGAAGCACTGGCAGAAATTCTCATGCTTATAAATGAACATCTTTGGACCTGAATAAGTGTCTCAGTGACTAGAATGGGTTTGAGGTGGGTATATTCACCCCATTCCCTGACCTATGAGTAATCTATTAAGTGTCTGGAGATTTTGCACTTTGTCTGGTTTCCTTGGAATGATGGTTCTTCCAAAAGGACAGGACCATGATTTTAGTCTTGATAGGCAGTGAGACAGACATTACATGTGTTTTGGGGGTTTTTTTGGTTGTTGGTGGTGTTTTCCAAAAGGTGTTGGATAGCACCCAAGACTAGGGTCTTAGGAAAACCTTGAGAATTTCTTTTTCCTCTCTCAACCCAACTGGTTTCTCCAAAAGGTCAGAAGTATATCCGATCTGTATCCAGCATGCTCCCCACCAACATCTCCCCCCAAAAAAGCAATAGGATAGATCAGGTCAAGTTTAGCTTAGTAGATCTCAAGGGGAGAAGCATGCACTAGGTTTCAGAAGTGCTGAGTGAGTTTCAGACCACAGATTCTCATGCTGGGAGACCTAAGCTCTCTCAACCTCAGTTTCTCTATCTATAAAATGGGGAAAACTGTACTGGCCTCAGAGAGTTTTGAGGAAAAAATGAGATGCACTTTGTGAAATGTGCTTTGTAAATGCTAACATGCTTTACAAATACAAGTTATTTTTGGTTAATATGAAATATTAAACCAAAGCTTTGTTTGCTACATTCCTCTTACATCTCTTGATCCCAGGTGCTTAGGGCAAATCTCAAGGCCCTAACATCAAATGTCAGAAAAGGTCCCCATTGTGTTCTGTGACTTGCAAAACAAATTCTTCTTCAAGTAATAAAAAAACCAAAAACCAAAAAAAAAAAAAAAAACCCCACAAAAAAACCCCCCAAACCATTCTTTTGTGTGTGTGTGTCCAGGGTCTGCATGGAGAACAGCGGTAAATCTATTAGTAGATGTATAAAGTCTTGCAGTTTAAAAAACAATTTTCAATATGCTTCTTCTTTTTTAAAGATTTTATTTATTTATTTATTTGACAGAGAGAGAGAGAGAGAAAGAGATCACAAGTAGGCATAGAGGCAGGCAGAGGGGAAGGGCGAAGCAGGTCCCAGGCTGAGCAGAGATCCTGATGCGGGGTTCGATTCCAGGACCCTGGGATCATGACCTGAGCTGAAGGCAGAGGCTTAACCCACTGAGCCACCCAGGTGCCACTTCAATATGCTTCTTATCTGTGCCTCACAATAATACTTGGGAGAAGCTTTAGGACAGATACATATCCATTTTATAAACAAGGATACAGGACTCAGAATCTTGCAGCATTTAAGTGTTAGACCCAGGACCTGAAATGCAAATCTTCTCGCCACAAATTCCAGTCTTGCCAGTACTGTCCCCCATACTACACTGACTACTTAAATAGAAGGGTGTGCACAGAGTCCCACTGTATCAGGAAAATCTGCCATCCTAGGGAGAATCAGCTGCGGAGCCCAGTAGCTAATGTTTTACCCACCCAAGAGTCACATTAAAGGGTAAATGAATTCTGTTCTCAGGGAACTCACATATAAGACACAAAACTAAGTCCTAGTCCACAAGGGTCTCCATAAAATTCTGGTCTCAGATTGCATTTGTTGTTGGTAGTGATGATTATCACTGTGTTGGAAAAGGATAAATTCAGGAGCCTTCCTGGAGGAAGTGGCCCTTAAAATGTAAGAAGGGTGGGTAAAGTGACAAATACTCTATAACTCAGGTTGACCAAGAGTCAAAGGAATAGACTGGGAGTAGAGACAAGAGAGCATGTGTTCATCTGCTCTATAGCCTATGGACTTTTCTACTCCTCTATACCTGTAACATAAACTTGAAATAGACCCAATAACTATAAACTAATATTTACATAATGTGCTAGTACATAATGTGCCTGCAAAGCACTTTGATTTTTGTTATTTTTCAAAATTGAATCTTCACGGCAATTTTGTCAAGTCATGTCTTCATCTGGGTTTCCAGAAACCTGAGAGGAAGGTTTATGCAATACTAATTTACTCTGCCATGCAGGTGCAGGGAGTAGGAGGGAGGGAAAATGGGAGCTAACCAGGGGAAGAGAGAGCACCCCTGCTACACGTGACTGATTGATTTCATGGTGTAGTTCTCTGAGAAACTGCATATATTACGTCTCAGGATCATCAATCTGGAGGAATGGGGAAACATTTATCCACTGATTCCTTTCCTCTCTAAGATTTTCCCCATGGTACATTATTTGCCCACACTTTTGGGCTTCAAAGGTGTGGGTGCCAAGCAGGACCCTGCAACAGGCCAAGTCTTGAGGAAAAGAAAATCCTGGGACAGGAGACAAGAGGCTCTAGGTGCAGGCATAAGCTGAGATACTGTAGGATAGCATTTATGTGAAGTCAGTAAAAGCTCATGTAGAGTTGGTTATCACAGTAGGGACTGAAAGAAGAGATAGAAAACAAGACCCAAGAGGATCTGAAGTGAGCCACACAGGGTGTCTGATACAGTCCACCCTTGTGCCACTCAGCTCTCGTGCTCCTATCTGACTCCCATTATACAATATGGAACCTGACTCAAGGCCATCCCTGAAGGGGGCCACATTGTGGCAACAGTTCTTTTTTAGTTGGCTCCAATCTATTGTGTTGCATCGTCTGTGAACCTGGCTGTTCTTTCCTCCTCCATCAGCCATTATAGGGAAATCCCCATGAGGCCATATGTTTGAGCTGAGGAAGGGACATTAGTACATTAGAGGTAGATGACATGGAACTCTAGGCCACATAGCCATGTGATTTATTTAGGCCCTTTGAGTCTACTTGGACCTGATCCCCAAAAACATAATTTCTGTTAGACAACTGATTGTTACTCTGCTCGCCCAGCCTCATGACTTGGTGGATATAGTCCTTTTCAGATCATGCTGGGTAACTCAGGTCACAAAATTACTTGGTATTCCACAGTCAGGCATTTGGTTTCTGCTAGGATACAGTAGTTTACCAGGGGCTATTTTTTAAATGGAAAGTAGTTCTCTGCTGCAAAGTTCTGGGCTTTTTTCAGAACCTCAAGTTCTGCACTTTATGCTCCTATTGAAGCTTGCCAACAGACACAACCTTGTCCACACAGATATCGTGAACACCACAGGATCTGCTGAGTCATATACCCTCTGTGGCAGGGAGGTTATTCTGCCAATGGGGTTGCTGCAGAGCTCTCTTGTTCTTGGCCCTATTTGAAACTGACAGCCTGCTGAGTCATTTGAAATTTTGGTTAGAGCATTATTCCCCAGTGTGGTATATTCTACTCTAAAATCCAAAGAGTCTATCAGCACTGTGCCTTTTTCTTAATGGTAGGAGGTGCAAAGTACAGTAACTTGACCTTTATTTTAGAGGGAATGTCCTGATGTGTCCCAAACTACTGAACTCATGAAACTTTGCCAATAGGTCAGACCCTTGAATATTCCTATGGTTTATCTCTTACCTTTTAGTATATTCATGTCTTACTAGGCATCTAGAATATTTGCCTCTTCCTGCCCAGTGAGTCCAGACAGTAAGATATCATTAATAATGGAGCATAATAATGTTCTGTGGAATTTTAAGATGAAAAGATCTCAGTGGTCTATATTGTGATGGAGCGTTAACATAGCCTTGGAGAAAGACAACAAGTGTATATTGCTTCTCCATCCTATGCAGATAACTGCTTTTATCCTCTTATTGATGGGGATTGAGAACTAAGTATTTGTCAGCTCAATAATGCATAGCAAGTGCCAAAGGCTATGTTAGTTGGCCTCAATAAAGCCATCAGATCCAGCACAGCAACTATGATTGGGGCTGCCACTTCTTATGGTAGCTCACCATCCAATGCCTATATTCACCTGTTTTTTGCAGGGACCACCTTGGTAAATTAAATGAAGATATGATGAGCCCATTGCCCTTAACATCCTTTAAATCTTGGATGGAGGTGCTCACCTCTGCAATTTCTCCTGGACTGTGCTTCTGATTACTATTTTGCTCAGTGCAGAAGGTGGGGAGTCAGTCAATTTCAGAGGCTTTCACTTGGCCATTACTAGCATAATGACCCTTACTTCATAGACTAGGCAATCATTGGGAGAACTCTGCCAGCTTCTAAGTACATCTATCCCAATTATACTCTTGGAGGCCAGGGATATAGCCATAGAGTAGGTCTGCAGACACAGGGGACCTGTTGTGAGATAGACTAGAGCCAGGATTCTCTTTATTACCTGGCCCCCACGAACTCCCCCTCTAATTAGGAGTATGATGACATTTCAGGTCCTATGGGTTGGTGTCAGAACCAGCATAGAAAAGTTCTTAGGATGTCAGGATATTTCCCTTTCCCTGGTGCACATATACCCTAGAAAAGAGTCATATGTTCCTACTGGGAAGACCCAGAGGAATATTTGTGATATATACTTGAGTAGGCATTTCAGGATCCTTACCTAAGGAGTTTGCATCTTCAATCAGTGGGCTCTGTGTCTGCATATTGACTTTGATCAAAAGTTAAAGAGGGACCATGATTTTCCATTTTGGTGGCTAGATGACTGCCAGCAGTCTTCTGCTCATCAACTCTCAGAACTCTTTTTTTTTCTTAACACATGTGTTGAGAAATACTGTGTGTGACTCTAGGAGCATGTGACTCTAGGAGTACAGCCACTGAGCAGAGGCACGCTGCAGCCAGCAGCTCCTATCATTTCACAAGAACTGATTGTGCATATCTCTCCCCAACTTGGTGTTGAGTGAAGTCAGACTGATGGTTTGAAAATGATCATAATGAAAAAATAAAAAATAAAATAAAATAAAAAGAAAATGATCATAACGGGAAGATTTACACTATGGAAATTGGCAAATTGGAAATTGACAAAACTGGGATTTTTTTTTTTTTTTCCAGAAAGCTGGTCCTTAAACATTTACCAGTCTATTACCTACCACCATGGCCAGAGGTCCTTAATGTTCAAAACACGCTGATTTCTACTCTGGCCATGCTGCCCATTACAATAATTATGTCCAGCATACCTCTGATGGTTAACTGTATCCACCCAACCTTCACCTTTCTTTTATCCTAACAAATCCACTGATGCTAGGAACTGGGTTTGATAGGTTCTGTGGCAGTTCTCCCATCAGCGTTTGCCACTCACAGAGGAAAGCCACCACCACTGAGTTTCTCAAAGATGCTAGTGTGTCTCTCATGCAAGTGTTCTTTACTGCCTTAGTGAAGGGGCTCTCCTCTGGGCCATCCTGGAGGACATGGTCAGGAGGTAGAACCTCAGGTCTGATAAAGTACATCCGTTCACATCCCTGCTTTCCTGATCTTTTCTTTCACTATCATGCCAAGGAGGTTCCAAAAGCTCTGCCTAATTTACTGCAGGTCATTATCATGTCCAAGTCAAGAAGTCATCCCAACAGAGGGTGCAGATCACTTCTATGTGTCCTTTTCAGAATATAGGGAAGATCCTCCAAGTCAAAAACTAGTTCTGATTTAGTCCATTTACTGCCCTCCCACAAAGATCCAATTCTAGACACTTCGTCCTGGTTACTGCCTGTAATCCCTTTAGGATGTAAGCACCTTCCTCCCAGACCAGAGATTGCACTTTGCCTCTTTAGCAGTGCTGCAGTGTGAGCCTGGTGATTTCCCTGGAGGCTTGAAGGATAGCTGAAGATTTTGAAGAGAACAGTCATCATCTTGCAAAGTACCAGTCTTGTCTCCAGGTAATAAGAGGCTGTTCTCCCTCAGCAGTGGAGTCTGAGGGCTCGAGATTCTCAGCCTTGTCCACTCAGAGGCCCTCAGTCCAGTTTCACGATTCCTCTCTTTTCCTGCTCGAGTCTTGACTCCAATGTAAGAAAGTAGAAGCTGAGCATGTACTCTTCTTGACAGTTACAGCCCCTGTACAGTGAGATCCCGGGCTTGATCCTCTCTACACTGTGCATCCTGAAGCTTTAGGAGATGAGAGTCTCCTTAAAGCTGCCACGGAGGGCCTCTGGCTTTCACATTGTGCTTTGACTTGGCAGTTAGCTTCCCCAAGCCAGTCATCTTCTTTAATCAATGTTTCCAATACAGTGAACAAAAGCCAGGTCCCTCCACATAATGATCAATGCCCATATACCATTCAGGTACCACAGCCATCCTATTCCATGCCTCCCCCTACCCATCATCTCAACTTCAAGTAAAAGCTTGGTGTTTCTATACCACCGTAGGCTGTAGGTTCTCACTATCCTCCCCACTATTAGCAATGGGGCCCTTATTGCCTTCAGACTGAGTGATCTGCCTCCAAAATCCCACCCTGGGGGGTCCACTTTTTAGGATCTGCCTTCTACTCCAGAGACCAGCTATCTTAGCCTGGGTTAAGGAAACAGAAACAGAAACCAAGAAACAGACTGTTGAAAATGTTCGTGTGCTGTGGCTTTGTTAGAAAGTACAATCCCATGAATCAGGAATGAGATCAAAGGGGTGAAGCAGAGAACAGAAGGGTTACTCTGAGGCTGTTAGCAACCAGCTGCTCCTAGGACTGACTGATGACCCGACTGCACAAGATTGTCCTCTGAGAAGCCATGTAGACAGCATCTTAGCAACATTCATCCAGGGAGGTACCTGGGGAATAACTTACCCATGGACTCCAACTCCTGTTTTTCCCTTAGAGGCACTAACTCCCCTACATTTCTGTGTTGTATATGTATGGGTACTGAGCAGGGTCTGGAGATGTTTCACAACACAGCGTCAACACAAGAGCCCTAAAGTAGGAGGCCAGGGTTGTGCAGGAGGGGGCAAGACACCGTCAGTCATGCCTGTGTGAAGTCATAAAGAGCTCACGTGAAGCTGGGGGCTTCCATGGCAGATGGGACAAGAGATAGTCTGATATAAGTAGGTGGAGTGGACTGTCATATCCCTGTGGGCAGAGAGTACTCATCTCAGAATATCCCTAACATGATTTCTGGTACATAGTTTTATTGATCAGTAAATATCTGTTAATATCAATTAAATGACTGGCATTATTTCCCCCATTTTTTCCCAGTTGTATTCAGACACAACTGACATACATCACTGCGTAAGTGTAAGGTATATGGCATAAATAGTTTGACTTACATACTGTGAAATGATAACAGTAAGTTTAGTTAGAATCCATCTGCTCATAGGGGTACAATAAAAAGAAAAAGCGAAAATAAGGAAAATACATCTTTCCTTGTGATGAGAATTTTTTTTTTATATAGATGCAGAAAACAAAGCTCAGGTAGGGCTGCTGATTTTTCCCAACCCAGCACACTTGGTAAGTAGGGGCATGGAGGCTTGAGCTCCGGATCTATTCCTCACCACGCTGAAGGGAGTCGGCTCTCATTCTGCTCCTCAGTGGCTATTCTTTAGGGGATAGAATACCATTTATTCTTCTCTAGTCAGCTCCTCCCAGAATTCCATTTATGCAGCTCCAACAAGCATTGGAAGGAAAACTGGCAACCAACCCTTGTTTCACACGCTGACTTCCAAAACACAAGATTGTCCCAGTCATAGGAACTGAGAGCAAACATAATGAACTTTAGCTCAGTGCCTACAAACTAAGAAAGCCTGGGCTGACTGTTCTTGTGACTTCCAAACAGGGTGGTCTACAGGGGGTTGCTGGCTTTGTTCCCCTCTGTCACTGCCCTTTGGTTGCCCGGTTGACCTTTTTTCTTCTCTTTGCCCGTGGCCAAACCACAGGCTCCTCCCATTTCTTCCTGGCCTCATGAGCATTAATCAACTTCAACCTTCCCCGAGACCTGGCAGAGAAGAGGCAGCACCTACTTCTTAATAAAATCAAACTGTGATTGGAGATGAAAGATGAGTCCACAAAAGCTTGGAGCATCCAAACTTCCCAGCTTGCCAAGTACAGAGAAGGAAACAGGGCAGGGATCAGGAGGGAAGTGCCCCCTCCACACCGCCGCCCAGGACAGGTCTCTGTGGATGGACCAGGGGAGGCACTGACTTCCCCTTCCTCCTTCCCCTTCCCTCCCCCAGGTGCTCCCCTAGTGCCATCACCATGCAGTAGAATGAGACTGTTTAGCTGTCTTCTTCCTAGCAAGACAATCGGGTGTGTGCTCTATGGTGCATTACACTCCTCTTTGCAGCAAGTGATATAGGTGAACGGTGTTTTCCAAGTTAGTACCATAAGTAGAACGGTGTTTTCCAAGGTACAGTACCATAAGTAGAAACATTTCCCAAAGCCCCCAGATGCTTTCTCCTCCTGATCTGGGAGCATTAACACACTCCTGTGTAAATGCCCAGCAGATTCCATTTTGCCCGCTCACTGGCCCACTCCACTTATACGGAAAGCTCAATCAAATGACAGGTTTTACTCTTGTAGCTCCAGTGCTAGTTAGAGGTTAAATATTTGCATACAGGTGTGGCGTGCAGGATCAGATTACAATATTTTGCATCTGTACGTGCAACTATTTAGCTGCCCAGGATGCTAACCTCTCTCGACACCTTCCTACCCTCAATCCCCAAAGGCCTTTCACCAAGTAGCTGGTCCTAATCACTGGTGTTTATAGAGTTTTCAAAGGGTAGGGCACAGAGCAAAGTGTTTTACAGATAGTATGTCATTTCGACTTCACAGTAATCGTATTCGGTAGATTGTTTTTATCGGTTCCAAGGAGACATTTGAAGCCCGGAGAGGCTGAATGATTTGTACCACGTAAGGGGCAAAATCGAACTTGAATTCAGGTCTGCAGATTTTACATCCCACTCTCTTTCCACGCTGCAACTCTTAACTTTTAGGCGAATTAATAAAAGAACAAATAGTAATTGAGCACCTGCCATGTACCAGGCTCTGAACTAGGAACTTTCAGAGTATTCTCATCCACATGAAGACAACCTTTCTTGTTTTATAGGGGAGAAAAAGGATGTTCGGCTTGTCAGCTATGGACAGACCTAGGATTTGAATTCTGTTTGACTATAATGCTTTTCTTTCCTTCCCTCCCTCCCTTCTTTCCTTCTTTCCTCTGTATCAATTTGGCTAAGGTTAGAATCTCATCTTAGCCTTCTTGAGAGATCATTTACATATGGTGCCAAGCTCAATATCGGACACATGGGAAGCTGTTGTATAAAGTTAATTCCCATCCCTCTCTACCCTGGAATCACCTGGAGAACTTCCATCACACTTCCTTTCCACTCCTTGGAGAGTAGAAAGGGGCAGCTCTTTTCTAGCTAGGCTGGGGGTAGAGATTCTGTCTCCCCAACTTGGCAGGTGTTCCCTCTGCCTGGAGAGTGATGCCTCGCAGATGGTCTTCTCTGACCCTTTCAAGGACACCTAGAAGAGCTGAGGCAACCTGTCAGCATGGAGGCTCCTTTCTGTTAGTTTCTGAGGAATAATGAAAAGGAAAACTTTGCAGGATCCTATCACAGGCTTTGTTTTCCCTCCTTGCTTGTTTTGCAAAGGAAGGCCCCTGCTGGCCTTTTAAGCCCAAGGAAAACTTAAACACTTGCTACAAACCACCTTGCTTTTTCTGGTGCATCAAATAGCAACCGCCCCCCCCTTCAGAGATTTGCCTTCCAGTCCCTGCAAAGAAGCAGCAGAGGAGGCAGGATATGGAGTCTCATTAAGTTTCTTTGCCGTGCCAGTCGTCTTTCCCAGAGGGGGATGTAATGCTCTCTTTGTAATACTCAGCCCCTCTCACAAGTTGGCAGCTTCTTTCTCTCAACTTATATTCTTGGCTAAGCATGTGTTCAAAGCGATTTGAGAAAAGCTTCCCCAAATACCTGTTTACTGGCTTTCTCAGAGTGTTTCTGAGATGGCACAAGGATGCCGTAGCTCTGAAGTCGGCTGCCTCTTGCTAATGAGTCTCAGGCTCGGCGTCTTCCCCAGCACTCAGCGATGAGGATGAGAGGGTGCAGCTCTGCCTGACTTCCTTTCCCCTGGACTGACCCTCACTCTCTGGTCTGCATCCTGTCCCCGCTGGAGCTGGTGGGGTCTGCCCAGTCCTGGGTCTGGGTGCTTCCCCCGAGAGTCCTGCTCAGCTCGCAAAACAGCGTGCCTCTCTACATTCAACTTCAGAATCTCATGAGCTCTTTGTCCAAGCCCCAGGGCATCTCTGGCCTTGTCATTCCCCCCAGGTCTGGTACTATTCTGTATGTCTTTGTTAAGAGCAAAAAGAGGTCTCTTCTGGTGTAGGTCTTCTGAATTCTGAGATCGTCCTAGTTTGATGAATTTTATAATGCCAAGTATTGGACCTCATTCTTTGGATCTTCCCTGGAATAATAAAATAATTAACTAGTATAGCTTAGGTATTGCTCTGAGTGCTTTATTCATTTAATCCTGTAATGACCCTATAAAGTAGGTTCTATTATTTTTTGCTATTTTAAAGGAAAAGGAAACTGAGACACCAAGAGATTCAATTACCCTCCCAATACCGCTTAAACTAGGATGTGGTAGAGTTAGGATTATAATTTGGTCTCTCTCATGCTCTTAACCATGACATTCAATTTCCCTGAGCCAGTGGGCACCTGAAGTTAAGCTGAACAGTGGGCCCTACACAGCCTGCTTCCTCTCTGATGTACAAACCTTCATTTCTCCTCACTCCCATCATGGAGAGTCTCCTCCAGACCAGAGCAGCGGTTCCCTGCACACTGTCACAACCTCACCACTCCCTCTGCCATTTTGTATTTGCCCATCAGCCACTTCTGTCCTTGAATCCCTCCCTCCTCCACCCCAATTGAAATCCCATGTTACTTTCCTTCCAAAATCATTCCTAAGTCTCCTCTACCCCAGGAAGATATCCATGTCTTACCCAATTCTTCCCATCTCCTGATTCAGATTCATTTATGGCTCTCCTTGGGATGGGGGCAGGAATGGAATACACTGAGAATTTCTAGGTGGATGACACTGGAGTTGTCACAGAGAATCTTGATCCAAGGAGGACATCCTCCTTAAGGGCCCAGGAGTCTGATCTTCTGTCAACTCATTCACTGTGTCGTCTTGCTATGAACATGGCACTGCGTTAGGGTTGTGAGATGCTAAGATAATAAGTTGCGGTCTTTGCCCTAGACATACTTGCAGACTAGTATTGGGTTGAGAGTACATGTATGTAAATAATTACCATACAAGGAAGTGAGTGGTCAGTGTCTCAATCCAGACATCAAGTGCTTGAGGACCCTAAGATGGGAGAGATCACCTAGCTGATGACAGGAAAGGAAGGCCAAATGGCATTTGAGTTTGACTTTGAGGGATATACTCATTTTGCAGACAAGTTTTCCAAGGCTAAGGGACACTATAAAAATAGAAATGCAGCAGGAATATTTGGGATTGGATAAAGGAATCTGTGTGAAGTAAACATGAGAAATGAGACCGGAAATTAAAGTGTGGTCAAAATGGAAAAAATCTTACGTATTAGAGAGCATACTTAAAAAAAAAATCATAGCTCTTAGAGAATAAAGAGGCAGGATTAAATAGTGCATGCAATCAGGAGCCTCTGTAGGTTTTTAAGGTGGAGAGGGAAATAATCAAAATTAATTCTGATAGTCATGTACAAGATTGGGGTGTACACAGCTATTGTAGAGAACAACATGCCTTTGTAAGAAAAGGCTAGGACAGGGAATACCAAGAGGAAAGGATGAACGTGAGAGACATTTCATTGGTAGATTGAATGAGATTTGCCATCTGACTAGATACAGGGAGGGAAGGAGTAAAAATGAGTCTAGGACAATAACAGAAACAGGAAAGTGGGGGAAATGTAGATTTTGGTAGGTGGGGCATGGAGAAGCTGATCGTGAGATCTGTTGGAACTCAATGTGTTTGAAAAACTAAAGTACCTCTAAAGAAGTTGTTAGTACACTATTTGGCATTTGGCAGAAGCTGGAGCAGCATAGGTCTGGTGGTCCCTGGCAGAGATGAATACTCAGGGCCATTAAGGTTTTGGGTCTCTGCTGCTACCTCCTACCCCAGCCAAGGGCAGGTTTACCCAAGTACAGATGTTTCTTGATCTCCTTCTCATTCAGATAAAAGCCCACCTGGTCCACAAGCATCACTGTCTTGGGTTTCTGCCTCAATTTAAAAATGTATCTTTTCTTCCCAAGGTCAGCGTGACCTCTCTGCCACAATCCTGGACCACAGGGGGAGAAGCTTCTGGATGGAGATACTAATACCTGGCCTTTCTTCCAGCTGTCATTCACATGGTTTTTCTTAATGTTACTCACAGAATGACTTTCTAATGTATTAGAAAGAAAAGGGCTCCCAAAATTGCTCTCTACTCATGGGGTTAGGGGCAGGGCAGTTAGTTATTAACTAAATCCAAAACCCCTGCCCCTTCATCAGAAAAGTTCAGAATCAGGAATATCCATTTGCCTCTCCATTGGCATTGCTGATCCTGACACTGATTAGAATGAGTGAGAACATTCCTCTTTGTGCTGTTGTCCCATAATAAATTAAATATGGTATTAATTTTCCAAATATGCTCCATTGGGAGTAAATCTTTAACAAATGTGCATCCTTGATGAATGTTACTCATTCCTTGGCATTCCTACAAGAGTCTTTCTGTTTTGGGCAACTTTGAGGGGAATGTCAATGGATTGTTTGGAGTTGAGGAGAAACCAGGATAGGAAAGAAAGAGGAAGGATAGAACAAAAAAACTTACTTATCTTACTTTCAACAATAACATTTTAGAAGTAGTCATCATTCATGAGGAAAACCCACAGATATGAATTCATTTGATCCTCAATCCATGAGGAAAAAGATCGATTCAATCCAAAAGCATTTACTGAGCATCTACTAGAAGCCAGGCAATCAAAAGCTCAGAAAACATGAAAACAAATAAGACAACAAACGAGACCCAGAAAGAGCCCATGTTCTCAGTAGGGAAGACAGACATGTAATAAAAAAGTAAGATCCTGGGACATACATAAAATAGTCCAAGGGGCACCTGGGTGGCTCAGTGGGTTGGGTCTCTGCCTTTGGCTTGGGTCATGGTCTCAGGGTCCTGAAATCAAGCCCCACGTCGGGCTCTCTGCCTGGCGGGGAGCCTGCTTCCTCCTCTCTCTCTGTCTGCCTCTCTGCCTACTTGTGATCTCTCTCTGTCAAATAAATAAATAAAATCTTAAAAAAAAAAAAGTCCAAGTATGTACAAGGTTTAGAACCAGAACAAAGACTCACCTCTAAATGGAGTCCACAGAGGATGGAATTCTTAGCAAGATTTTTTTTAAAGACTTTATTTATTTATTTGGCAGAGATCACAAGTAGGCACAGGGGCAGACAGACAGAAAGAGGGGGAAGCAGGCTCCCTGATGAGCAGAGAGCCTGATATGGGGCTCGATCCATGGACCCTTAGATCATGACCTGAACTGAAGGCAGAGGCTGTAACCCACTGAGCCACCCAAGCACCCCACTTAGCAAGATTCTGAAAACAGAAAAGAGAAATTAGAAGAAATTCCAGGCAGAATACAAACAGATGCTAGGTCATTTAACAGCATGGTATGGCTATAGAATTATGAGGAGTCTTGTCTTGCTGGTGAAAAAAATTGGGTGGAAATGCTTCAGGATAGGTAAGAAGGTCAGGTGGTCTCCAGAAAAGATAGCCAGGAGCTAACCATAATCCCACAAAGTACCTTGTAGGCCACTAAACAGCTTGACCTTTTCCTAAAGGTTAAAAAAAGTCAATAAGAGATTCTTAAAAAGAACCTGACTCTACATCTGTAAGTTCTAGGAGAAAAATATAAGTTCAGTTTGGGGCATGTTGAATTTGAAGTTCCTATCTAAATTAGTTAAATTTAAATATATATAAATTAAAACAGCCAATTGGAACATATGGGGTTGGGACTGAGGGGATGGTTTGGGGAGGAGATACAGATGGGGGCATCAGCACATAGGTGGCAGCTGATGCCGGTGTAGAGATGAGATCCCCTAAGGAGAACAAGTGGACTCAAAGACAGAGCTCAGGACAGTACCTGGGGAATATCAGCTTTCAAAATGTAGCTGAGAAAGGTAGAGAAAGAGAGGCTTAAGAGAGATCAAGAAGGAATGCCCTAAGTATTAGAAGATGATATAGAGTGGTGTCAGGAAAATCAAGGCATATTTCAAGAACAGGTGTGGTCATCAGAGTTGACTGTAGAGAGGTCAAGCAAATTATGGACTGGAAAGAGTCCCCTGGATTTATCAGATGTAAGAATCTATCAGTAGAAGAGTCAGTCTCAGTGAAGGGCTGGTGGGTGAAAGCCAGAATGAAAGATGAGAGCATGGAGGTAACAACTGAAGTCTACTCTTTTTAAAAACTATAACTGTAAAGATAAGTGGAGATGGGGGAAACATTGAATCAAGAGAGTTATTTGTTTAAGCTATGAGAGACTCAAGCATGTCTCTGCAACAGTAGGAAGGAGCCATTCTGAAAAGGGAAGATACAAGAAAGAGAAGCTCTTTGAAGGAATAAGTTTCCTGGTCCCCAAGAAGGCAAGGGAGTGTGGATTGGGATAAGACTCAAGAGTATAGAAGTTGTGGCCTTGGGCAAGAGGAAGGACAGGTCTTCTTCCTAGGGAGGTGGGAAAGGGGAAAGGCCATTAACAAGACAAGTAGTGGAAGTGGAGGGAGAAACAAGAAAGAAAATGAAATTGATTGTTTTGAGGCTAACAGGAGCTTATTGGAGGAAATCAGATTACAGCTTTTTGACCCGGCATCACTGTGATGGAAATCTCTGTACATCAAAAGCAGTCCAAGTTCTGGCCAGTAGCCCACACATATAACAAAGCCAAACCCTGCAGTCAAAGAATATGGATAATTCTTAGAGGTGGTATGAAGAAGATATTGCCAATAATGGAGAAGTGTTTCAAAAGGGAAGCACAAATGACTTCCAAGTTGAAGCTGGTTTGGCAATCATTGTGTAGGTGGACACATCTCCTGACTCCTCCCTAATTTCCTGTAGGGCTTAGTTAAAAATTTACCCTGGTTAAACATGCTACCCAAAAAGCCAACTGGGCACAATCTAACACTTCATGGATGGATAATGGAAAATATCCCACCATATATTGCAGCTGGCTCTTGGCCCTAATCTCCCATTCCCCATGGAGGCCCTGCATAGAGATCAAGTCTGGAATCAAATAATGAGAAATGAATTAGGCACAACCAGGGGATGTCTCAATTTATATTGGTTTCCCTCTCCAAATTAAGGGGGAGGGTAGTTCTGCATCTTCCTGGAAACTAACTGCACCAATTCCAAGCCAGTGAAGGTGAAGTTTGACTTTGCTGCCCTTAACTTATTAAAAAGAGCTAGACCCTCTTTTCTCCTTCAGTCATAATACCTCCTGATCTTTACCCTTCATCTGCCATAAAACTCACTTTCAGTATAGGATCTGAAATTTCATCAGTCATTCACACATTAGTATAAACCTAAGGAGCTCTGTTTGCTCTCTAAGGGGCATGGTCACACAAAGACTTCTTTTTTAATTGTAATAAAAGCTTTGATCTCTGTTAGAAGTGTTGGACTTAGGGAAGCATGAGAGAGATAGCTTTGGGGACAGAACCTTCTTAGCACATGATCAGTCTTCTATGTCTATGCATGTATCTATAGCTTCAACATGTAGTGGGCTAAATGGAAGTCACTGAGATCACTCACACCCCAGTGAAAACCGTGAAGACTCAGGCTCTGGGACCACTGCCCTTGTTCTATCCTCCTAAATCTTCCAGAACAAGGGCAGGGCACCCAGGCTCTTGTCTCAGGTGACAGCCCAGCAATGGCCAGAGCTTTTGAAGACTTTTCTCTCTGGCATCCTGCTCATTTCCATTCTTCATAGTTCTTTGTCAATGGAGAATGGATATAATATAGCATAAATACTGGGAGCCAAATGTAGCAAAAACACAGCCTCATCTTACTGCCTTCTCCCAAACCCTGATGACCACGCTTTTCTTCTGCCCCCTTATGGAAGTCAGTGCAGTTGGATGGCCCTTGTTCTTTAACTGTACCCAGCATCTCTGGATGCCCACCATTCAGGTGCTGGGGCAGTGACTGTAGCTGGGCTGTTTCATTCCAGCTTCATCTTCAGGGAAGCAACTGTGTCTTAGAAAAGTCCCATATCTCTAACCTTGTTCCATGCATACTTCTAGAGCAAAGGATGAAAAATTGGAGCTGACACCATGTGGATTATTTACATGGATAAAATCCCACTAGGCTGCTCATGATGTACCATAAATACTTACCATTCTGTTAGTCTGGCCCTAGGAAAACCAGTTGCACTTGACACAATAATCGGTTGACCCTGAGAACATGGTTCTTTTAAAATTTTCAGGCTGTAGTGGAGAGACTGTAGTGGAAAGACCTCTGGGTCCAGCCCATAGGATGCTGTGACTCAGTCCCTAGGATACAGGTTTCACCAAACATCAGAAGTAGAATCATGGTTAGAATGAAACTACTTCATCCCTAAATATTACTGGTCTCTCTGTTCTTAAAAGGGACTCCAGCACTAGGAAAACCAAGAACGATAGGGAGCTTGTGCCCAAAGCAGAGAACCAAGGGAAAGATACTTATACAGCAAAAATTTTTTGAGTATTATTTTCCTCATTATATAAGCAATATAAATGATATATGCCCACTGAGGAAATTTTGGAAATGAAGAAAGACATGATTCCATCTACCCATAGCATTATGGTATAAATCCTACAAGTCCTTTGTATACTTAACAAAATGGAAGTGTATCACATGTAGTTTTATGACTTGATTTTTGCACTTTACAATATACCATGAATGTAGCTAGTCTAATCAGAAAGTCTCAAACTCAGCTTTGCGCAGTGGCAGTATCATAGCCAATGAGGTTTATCCGAGGCGTGATTATTGCTAATTGAAAACTTTTCCCAGAAAGTCTCAAACTCATCAGGGTATAAACATGGAATATTTTTACTTTTCTAATCATTGTTGCTACTGTGCTCTGTCAAATTTCCTCCTCCCACTGAGGAGAAGACACCCCTGACAACAGTTCAATCTGATTCCGTATCTTGCAGTCATCTGCAGTTATTAAAACACTTTCATTTTGGTTATTAAGCCTAGTATTTCCCATTTAAAAATTTTTAATCTCATGTTTGATTGATTCAAATCTCTCTTTAGATCTCCTCTCCCCAAGGGGTTGACTAGACTTGCAGTTTGTACTGGAAAGGACAGAGGGGGCAGAGGGCATAGTCTGTTTTTTTTCATGTATCCCCTCTCTTCCCTGCCTTGGCCCCTCCTGTATAGGGATGTGCAGGGAAGAAAAGGGAAAGGAAATACCCCTTTCATGTGACTGCAAGTCGCTGCCCCTTCCTGTTGGCCTGTTGGTTGGCACCACTGTTCTAGATCTTTGTCACTGGTCTATATAGATGATGGGGGACTCAACAAGTCTTATGGATGAGGTGGCTGTCCCCATAGTACTCCTTTCTACCTCCTACCTCAGCTTACTTACTATGCTCGTATACCTTCCATGGCCTTCCATGGTCTCCCATGTGGGCCCTGAATGTCTGGCCCTAAACTATCTCCCAAATTCAAGGAGCTAGTTCTTGTCCCCTCATCATTTATAAACATCATGGATAAGTCCTCAACATTTATAAGCCATCCTTTTGGGAACTACCCACCCCCCTTTTTAGCTTGAAGATGATACATTGCATTTTCTCCATCTTTTCTTCCATGGACACATTAAGAGAGGATATACTTTTCACAAACACTATACTCCCTAAAAAGGTGCTTTATTTTATATCTCCATGATAAAAAGCCAATAAATCAGTTCTACTTTTCTTGATATTTAATTATTTTGTTTTCAATCCCTCTCTTTCAATTGCTGTAAGCTACACTGTTCTCAAGGCTCTATCAGTACCATCCTATTATGATGGCAATTTGCAACATCTTTTCATGACTGTGCTTCATTCCATCATATGGATCATAATATTGTCAAAAATTCAGTTGCCTCTATTTTTATATTATAAACAGTGCTGTAATGAACATCTTTGTTCATATTTTATATCATTTTCTTAGGATTATAGCTAACAATTACTAAGCACATATTATGTGCTGGCATTTTGTTAAGGACTTTACAAGCTTTATATTATTTTGTCCTCATAGGATATAGGTACTATTGCTAGATTGATAGACATACAGAGTTCATTCATTTATGTGACAATAATATCGAGCTCCTACAAATGTCAGACACTGTTCCCAGTGTTCTCATTCATTTGTACTTGCCCTGACCATGGTGCACTGCCCCAGCCCTGAAATTTGCCACATGGGAGTAGTGGCTGCATGGAAGCAGAGAAGGGCAACCTCCCCATGCAGGCCAAGTAAATCCTTAGGACGCCAACACACTAGACTCAGGCCCCAGGTTCTCCTTTTTTTCCAAGAACAGAGTAAAAAGTATGGGCTATGTCACAAGTCATCAGGACGAGGTCCAGGGCCTCCTTGTGTTGTGTGAAGGCCCTTGAAGAGTCAGAGAAGTATAAGCATTCTCCAAGGTCCTGAAAATAGCAGCAATCACTGTTCATGCACAAAAAAGGATTAATGACCCTGTGTTTGGTCATCACTCAATCTTCCAAAGGGTCAGCAAGACAAATCTTTAGCCAGAGGTAGAGCTTTATTTTTAGATAGAGAAGGATCAGGATAGAGCTTTATCTCCCAATCACTGTTTAAGTGAAGAAGGAAACTGAGTTTTGAGTTTCCCTCCTCTCTCCTCTCCCTAGGACAAGATGATCTGAAGCTGTAGACTAAGTGGCATCTGTGTTATCGGAGGTGGGACCCATAGTGTCTGGGGGAGGGTGCGTGGGAAAGGGCCTTTAGGGCATCTAAATCCTTGGAAGTCTGGTTAGTGTCAGGTTGGTCACAGGTGTGACTGAGGGGAGACAGAGTGGAAGGAATGGGATATGTCGTAGATGTTGTGGGTGATCTCTTTCCTCTCTACCCAATACCAATGGAAAGCAGCAAGATTGGGATAAAAAGCAGATGTCATAGTAGTTAAAACTTGGGTTTATAGTCCTATCGCCTCAAGTTTGAATTTCACACCCCCTCTGCTTATCACTTAGACTTGGATGTGGCTCTAAGGAAGAGAAAACAGAATGACCGTGGGTTAATCGGGGTTAATTTTTACTCACCTAAGTCCAGAGGGAGGTGGTGCTAGGCTGCTGAACCCCCTCAGGAATGTCCTTTGGTTCCTTCCATCTTCCTGATTTGGCTTCTTAACACAGTTTTCATTCTTGGGTTTGCAAAGTAGAAGCTGCAACTCCAGCCTTCACGTCCATGTTTCCAGCAGGAAGAACGGGTGAGGGCATGTCTCTTTAGCAACTGCTTCTGGGAGATTCACCTAGGAACTTTGACTTACAGCTTATGGACCAGACTCTCCCATTGCAAGGGAAAGTAGGGAAGATGACATTCTAGCTTTCTACTTTCATAGAGGAAGGCAAGGGAGAAGCTGGTTGTAAATGCCTCATTATCGGTGTGACCTATAGCATCACTTCTGTTCATGCATCTGTAAAATAGGACTATGTTGTCGATCTAGTATGGTTGTTTTGAGGGATTAATTGAGATAATGCATGATAAGTCCTTATTGCAGTTTCTGGCATGTCATAAGCTCTCTACAAACTTTTAAAAGAAAGAAGCAGCATGCTAGACCTTTGTTCATAGAGCACGGAGAGAAAGAAATATACAATTCAGAATGGGGTCATAGCCTCTCACTGTAGAATTTCTCACCTAGCTGAGAACTCAGCTGCATTCTGGGAATTTGTATTGATAACATCTCCTGATGACAACTGGCAAGGTTCAAGAGGCTACCAACAATGCCGGTCCTCCAGCAGTGATATATTCAACACAGAAAGAATATTTAAGAATGCCCCATATTCAGTATGATGTTTGCGACAATCTACCTTACCATCATAATTGTGTCCCTGAAAAGCTGTGAGCAAAGAAAAATTTGGTAAATACCTTTGAATGGGAATTGGTGGGTTTGGATATGTGACCTTGCTCTGCCATTTATGATCACTGTGACCTTGGGGTAAACCTCATAGGACTTCACTTAATTCATCCATCAACTGGGGATAAGATGACTCTCACCCACCACAGTTTTGGAGATCAAATGGCACACTATATGCAAAAAGCCTTTGGAAAGTGTAGGTATACAAATAAAATGCCAGCTTTAAGATGTGGGGGTGGCAGGCGGGTGCTGAAGAGGAGACGGGGGAGGGGGCTTGGTGGCTCTCATCTGTGAGAGACTCTTTTCCCTGGTAATACGTTCATTGGAAGGGGTCCAACCACTCCCATTTCCTCCAGATGTGGGGACATGGGCCCACATCAGGCAAAATGCCCAATGGACAGTTTGTGTACCACCCCCCATGCTGTGACCACCCCTGCTGCAGGACATTTATGCCTTGCACTTTCCTGTGACATATCAGACCCAGCTCTGTTCCCTTCCCCTGCCCCCCACAACAGGGGACAAGCAGGCTACAGTGCAGGCAAGAGAAGCTGATCTCTCTTGGCCCCAGCGTGGACTGATTGCTCTGCTGAGCGCTCTGAGTTTAGATTTCAGTACCTGCTTTTCAGATACAGATTTTAGACACACACACACACACACACACACACACACACACACACACACACATATTTTTAAATGAGCCTCAAAAAGGCTGAACAGCTCGCCCACGGATACAGAGCTAGGGAGTGGCCAGAGCAGGTGTGACGTCTAGCTCTTTAGCTAAAGAGAGCCATAGGACATCAAGTGGGGGACGGTTATCTCCCAGCGGTGTCCTTTTTAGAGATGAATGGTTAGAGCAGGGAGGGGACGTGCCCAAGGTCACGCAATGGTCTCTGCAGGGCCAGAACTGGATAGCAGATCTCTAAGTGGGCACACCGATCCTTCTTCTGCTCTCAGACCCCCGCTGCAGGGTGGGAATGGGGTCTCGGGGCAGCGGGGCTGAAACCAGACCAGGAGGCCCTGCAGCAGGGGCTGCTGGTTCCCGCTGAACTGAATATTGACACAGCCTCTACTGTTCCCCTTGAAAAATAATCTCAGAAGGCGGCCTTACCAAGCCTGGCTTCAGCTTTTGGTGAGGATCTAGGGGGAGGAGAGGGAGAGAGAGGGGAGTAGAAGAGAAATGGAAAATGAGAGAGAGCAAAACAAGGCAAGGAAAAAAAAATCGATGCCTCATTGCGAGCAGGTGGGAGCTGCGGTTGTGATGAATATTTACCGTGCAGTGGTCTAATGATTTTAGAAATGTTTTTCCGACTGTACTGAGCGCTTGTGGGATTGTTTTTCAAGAAATAAAATACATTAAAGCTCAGTCATTAAGAGCTTACAGGAGGAGGGAGTGCAGGTTCCAAGCCCATTAGCACACCCTGTAGTTAAGTAAGGGCCTCATTCCTAATGCATTTTTAATTTATTCTGTTTTGTAAAATCAAACTTTAAACTGCTCCTGGTACCATCAAATCTGTAGTCATCTCCCGAGCCTGTCCCCAGCCACGGAGCTCTAGTGAGAAACATGGTGGCCACCGATGAGCCCACGTCCAAGCTCTCTCCAGCCCTAAGCTTCTTGGTGGTTCCATCCAGCTCAGCTCCTTGCAGAAGCCCTGTCCTGTCCCCCAGCCCCGAGGGGATGGCTGCTGGACCGGGGAGGGGAGGGCTTCAGGCTGAAGCTGGAGCCCGTGCTTCCATCTCGGGAAAATCTGTGGGCATAAGAAGAAAGCAAGGCGTTCCCTGGGACAGGGAGACAGGGGATTCGCCTTCTCTGAGGACTTTGGAGACCCAAGACAGTCTCCCTGCCTGAGTTAGGGAGAGGGGCGGGGCATGAACCCCAGAAGCCTGAAATGCAATAGCTCATGTAATCCTCTCACCAGCCCCAGGAAATAGGCATTCGCTTCCTTACAGATGAGAGAACATGGCTCAGAAGGGCCAGGCCCCTTGCTCAGTGTCAGGCAGGCTGATCACAGGTAACAGGGCTCAGTTTCTGGTGCAGGGGAGGCTGGAGCCCGAGCCAGGCTGTGGGGAGGCCAGGACAAGGGATAATAAGACGGCCTGAGAGGACGTTTTGCCAACACGGCTCCTAGAGACAATGTTGAACTGAATCTAAAACATGCTTGTCCTCCTAAAGAGGCCCCGAAAGCTACTTGCCTGAGGTACAGTTTGCCCAGACGATTTGGACTCTCTCCTTTTTATCTTCCTTCCCTCCCTAGTTTCTTTCTATAAATCTGCCCCCTCTTTCCTTCAGGCCTCTGCTCAAACGTCGCCTTCTCGGAGAGCTCTCCCCTGATCACTCGCCCAAAAGAGCCCCCCTCCCAGCCCCCCAGATTCTCTATCTCCTTCTCCTGCTGTAGGTTTCTCCACGACACTTTTCCCACCAGACAAAGCATATCTTTACTTGTTTACTGGCTTATTTTCATTCTCTCCGACTGGACTGTAAGCTCGGCATGGACAAGGATTTCATCTTTTTGGCTTCGTCTTGAACAGTGTCTAGAATAGAAGATGCTCAGTAAATAGCTTCTAAATGAATCAGTGAACTTCTGAACTCTGGGGACCCGCCTCTCTGTAACTACAATCAGCCAGTGGCAGTTCCTGAGTGACGTTTACTTCTCTACGCAGCTTGAGAAGGTCGTATACAAGAAATTGTTATTTCTGAGGACACACCCTGAAGGTAGAGTTCCAGAGTCTCTGGATCCATGAGATGCCGCAGAGATTAGTCAAACGAATCCTCTCATTTTAGAGATGTGTCAGCTGCCCAGAGAGGTAAAGTGATGTGCCCGAAGTCACATAGCTTGTCACCTTAGGTCTCCAGAGGCCCAATCTGATTTTCCTTTTACACATCAGGCAAACCGTCACTGAGATCAAGACTCTAATGTCTGATGGTTTCTAAGGCATTTTTGGAGATGTGTACATCTTCCTGTCTTTGTGGGAAGCCTGGCTCGGTTCCATGGTCGAGCTAGGTTATCAGGCTAGGATGGGTGAGGGGCAGAGACATTTGCTGTCCCAAGCAGAGAGATCCAGCCAATGTGGCTGGATGTTAGTGCTCCCTGAAAGAGCCCACACACCTGGCCAGCTGGGACCACAGGTGCAAGAGGAAGCTGCCTCCTTGGCATGACTTCTGACACTCTGGGAAGGACTGCTGACCCCCATACCTGCTTTTCCACAAAGCCTGAAGGTCCTTGAACAGAATGCCAAGCCTGTCACAACCACAATGAGAGAAAAGCAAGTCTTCTGGCACAAGGAAGATCACAGGAACCTGAAATCACTCAGAGGGAGAAATT